>NC_134491.1:52967327-53162327 GCF_040206685.1 Ascaphus truei | reverse complement strand
GTCACCCTAGCGTTCTTCTCCCTATTTTGACACATCCAGGTAAGGGGTGCATGATCTGTGACCAATCGGAACTTTCTCCCCAACAGATAATACTTGAGTGTCTCTACAGCCCACTTTATTGCGAGACACTCTTTCTCGACTATGGAGTAATTTTTCTCCTGGGGATTTAGTTTCCTACTTAAATAAAGGATGGGGTGCTCCTCCCCTTGAGACTCCTGGGAGAGTACCGCCCCCAGCCCTACCTCAGATGCGTCGGTTTGGACTACGAACTCTTTGGAGAAGTCAGGTGTGACCAACACTGGTTGGGCACAGAGAGCTTCTTTCAGGCTTCTAAAGGCCTGTTCGGCTTCGGGGGACCACTTTACCATTAGCGGTCCTCTTGCTTTTGTGAGGTCGGTTAGTGGGGTTGCCTTAGTTGCAAAATTGGGAATAAACCTCCTATAGTAGCCAATTAACCCCAAAAAGGTCCTTACTTGTTTTTTTGTGACTGGCCTTGGCCAATTTTGTATCGCCTCTACTTTGAGTGTTTGTGGTTTGAGTAACCCTCTACCAATAGAATACCCCAGATACTTGGTCTCCTCCAGACCAATAGTGCATTTAGCGGGGTTAGCAGTTAGTCCAGCAGACCGAACTGCGTCGAGCACAGCTTGGACCTTTGGAAGGTGGGACTGCCAATCTTCACTATGGATTACCACATCATCCAGGTAGGCGGCAGCGTACCGAACATGTAGTTTTAAAATTTTATCCATCATTCTTTGGAATGTGGCGGGAGCTCCATGTAAGCCAAAAGGCAGCACCTTATATTGAAAGAGGCCGTCTGGGGTTGAGAAGGCTGTTTTTTCTTTTGCCCTTTCTGTGAGGGGAACCTGCCAGTACCCTTTTGTTAGGTCTAGGGTTGTGAGATATCGGGCTTTGCCCAGTCTCTCTACAAGTTCATCCACCCTGGGCATAGGATAAGTATCAAATTTTGACACCGCGTTTAGTTTCCGGTAGTCATTACAAAACCTTGTTGTACCGTCTGGCTTTGGGACTAAAACTATAGGGCTGTTCCACCCACTTTGGGATTCCTCAATTACGCCTAGTTTTAGCATTTTTTTAACCTCTAAACTTATAGCCTCTCTCTTGGCCTCTGGGATTCGGTACGGTTTAAGGTTAACTCGGACCCCCGGTTCAGAGACTATGTCATGTTTAATTACGTTAGTTTTACCTGGCTGTGTAGAGAAGATTTCTTTGTTCCTTCTCACTAAACTCTGGACCTCTCGTTTCTGATGCACGGACAGTGTTTCAGCTATGCTAACCTCTGGGTCAGTTTCTTGATTCTCTGACGGACCTGGGGGTACTAGGGTTAACAAGACCTCTCTATCTTTCCAGGGCTTGAGTAGGTTTATATGGTAAATTTGCTCAGGTTTCCTCCTACCTGGCTGCCTTACCCTATAATTTACTTCTCCCACTCTTTCCAAGACCTCATATGGCCCATGCCATTTAGCAAGGAATTTACTCTCCACGGTGGGAACCAGAACTAGTACCCTATCACCTGGAAAAAAAATTCTGACCCTAGCACCCTTATTATACGTATTCCTTTGTGCTTCTTGAGCTTTCTCCATGTGTTCCCTCACTATGGGTAGGACTGCAGCAATGCGGTCCTGCATTTGGGCAACATGCTCTATTACACTTCTGTAAGGGGTAACCTCGTGTTCCCAAGTTTCTTTGGCTATATCCAGTAAGCCCCTTGGATGTCGGCCATACAATAGTTCAAACGGGGAGAAGCCTGTGGATGACTGGGGAACTTCCCTAATGGCAAATAACAGGTATGGTAACAAACAGTCCCAGTTTTTCCCATCCTTATCGACCGCCCGGCGTAACATGCTCTTTAAGGTTTTATTGAACCTTTCCACTAAACCATCTGTTTGTGGATGATAGACTGAGGTTCTGAGATGCTTGATTTTTAGGAGTTTACATAGCTCTTTTGTTACTTGGGACATAAATGGTGTTCCCTGGTCAGATAAGATCTCTTTAGGAATTCCGACCCGGGAAAACAGAAGTACTAACTCTTTTGCTATGTTTTTAGCAGAGGTGCTACGTAGGGGAACTGCCTCCGGATATCGGGTAGCATAATCTAATATTACCAATATATGCTGATGTCCCCTAGCAGACTTTATTAGGGGTCCTACTAGATCCATAGCAATCCGGTCAAATGGTACCTCTATTATGGGAAGGGGTACCAATGGGCTGCGGTATGCTTTGAACGGGGCGGTGATCTGACATTCTGGGCATGAGGAACAATAGTTTGTAATTTCTGCCAGAACCCCAGGCCAATAAAAGCTTCGGAGAACCTTTTCTTTTGTCTTTTCCACCCCTAGGTGTCCCCCCAATGGATGACTATGTGCGAGGTGTAATACTACGTTACGGAATGTCCGTGGTACCAACAATTGTTTAGTTGTAACTGATTTTCTTTTATCAACCCGATATACTAGGTCGTTCTCTACCTCGAAGTAGGGGTAAGCAAGTGACCTATCTGGTTGGCCATGAGTACTATTCTGGTCCCGTATATTTCCCCTTGCTACCGCTAATGTGGGGTCCTCCCACTGGGCCTTCTTAAAACTCCCAGGACTGACCTCTAGGTCAGCGAGGGTCTTATCCTGTACTGGGGTGGTAAGTGCCTGATCAACATCTTGATTTGGAGTATTCCCTACCAAAGTAGTGATGGGGAAGGGAATTTCACAGCACTCCTCCTTTTCCCCCTTCTTATTTGGGCCCTCGTCAACCTCCATTTCTGAAAAAGGGAAAGGATTTGTTTCTTCTAACACTTCGTTATGGTCTGCTATTGAACTCTGGGCGCTATTCTGAGCTGGGGACCACATTTTTAGAAAATGGGGAAAGTCGGTCCCTATTAACACATCATGTGCCAGTTTGGGTACAACACCCACCTTGAAATCTAAAGAACCAAATTCTGTTTCAAAAAAAACATCAACAGTGGAATATTCATGATTATCCCCATGTATACAACAAATTGCCACTCTTTGTGAACTGTTTACCTGTTTCTTCTTAATGGGCAATAGGTATTCGGACACTAGTGTGACCATACTCCCAGAGTCAAGAAGTGCCCGAACCCTCTTACCATTAACCTTTACAAATGCCCACAGATGGTTATTCAAGGGGTCCTCTGGGCTAGGGCCCATACATTGGGACAACAGCGAATAAGGTTCCACGCTGTTGCATTGCATGGGCTCATCATTTAGTGGGCAGATTTTTGCTGTGTGGCCCCTCTCATGACAATTTACACATTTAGGTACATAGTCTGTGTCCCACTTAGAGCCTTTTCCCGGCTCCCCATGTTGGCTATTGCCCTTAGTGTGCGAACCACTGTTGCTGGAGCGGCGTGAAGGTGGTCGCCGCTCTTCAGCGCCCCTTAACCCCGGTACCCTTTTACCGTCTCTGGAAGAGTCCTGGAACCTCAGATAGTGGGGTTGCTCCACGACTGTGGGTTGCGGGTGCTCTTCTGCTGCACTGTACCTTTCTACAAGGGCCACAAGCTCATCCGCATTGTGGGGGTCACTCCGACTGACCCAACGGCGTAAGGCAGAGGGAAGTTTCCTCAAGAACTGGTCCATGACCAACCGTTCCACGATGTGGCTTGCTGAGTTGATCTCGGGTTGTAGCCACTTCCGGGCGAGGTGGATGAGGTCATACATCTGGCTTCGGGTGGCTTTATCCATCGTGAAGGACCATGCGTGAAACCTTTGGGCACGAACAGCCGTGGTTACGCCGAGGCGGGCGAGGATCTCGAACTTCAATTTTGCATAGACGTTAGCTTCGGCTGGCTCTAGATCAAAGTAAGCCTTCTGGGGTTCGCCGCTTAGGAAGGGTGCGATTAGACCAGCCCACTCAGCTTCTGGCCATCCCTCTCTCTGTGCCGTGCGTTCAAACGTGAGAAGATAGGCTTCCACATCATCCGAGGGTCCCATCTTCTGAAGGTAGTGGCTTGCCCTGGTCATTTTCGGAACTGGGGCTGCCTCTGCCAGTGGAAGGTTACTGATAGTCCCCCTCAGGATCTCGAGTTCCTGCTGTAAGCCCTGAGCGAACCGCTTTTGCTCCTCTCTCAGCAGGCGGTTTGTCTCTTGCTGGTTTGCATTAGTCTCTTGCTGGGCTATTAACAGCTGTCGCTGGGTTTCACTCGCCTGTTGCTGGGCTTCATTCGCGTCTTTCTGGACAGCGACATTGCGTACCAGCGCACTCACCACGTCTTCCATCTTGTTTGGAGAGAGAGAAAAAAAAAACTTTTTTTTTTTTTTTAAAGTTCTTTAACCCCCAGACCTTTCAGTGTTCTGCCCGCATTCTCCACCATATGTGACAAACGGCTTACTCCGGGGCTCCGCCGTCTGTCCGGGACTGTTAGAACACGGTCTTTTAGGGTAGGTTAAATGATGAGACGTCACGTACTGTTCCTTTAAACAGGCTATGCCTGGTTTATTCAGTCCCAGGCACTGAGACTGCCACAGTTTAAACAGAAAACAAAGCCAAACAAAAAGCTGCTCGTCTGAGCGATAACTTAAACTTAGATGTCCCTGACTCAGAGTTGGAAGTGGCTTGTCCACTTCCACCAACAAAATAAGTACCTTTGCAGTCTTTAGACAAACTAACAGAATGAATGAAGCGATTTGGGAAAGAGGCTTTCTCACCCCTCTGCAGTTCAGCAGCCTTCCAGGCTCTTGGGCGGGGGCTCAGAGGAAACAGGAAACAGGTCTTATATACCTGAACTCTAATCAGCATGACAGGTGACAGAAAACAGGCAGCAGACAAACTGTGGAATGGAGTGCCTGTACCACGAGGCTGCCCTGTTCAGCTTAGACAGGACAGAAACTGTTCAGTATCCTGGGAGCCCTGTATATGGAGTTTATTACCAACCCCTGGTTTCTGTCACAATATATATATATATATATATATCTGTGTGTATATATAATGTGTGTGTGCATTGTGTGTGTGTGCATTGTGTGTGTGTGTGTGTGTGTATATATATATATATATATATATATATATATATATATATATATATACAATGTGTATGTATGTGTGTGTTTGCGTGCGTGCGTGCGTGCGTGCGTGCGTGCGTGAATATATTTATCAAAGTTGCACAATGTTAATAAATAATTTATTCTCACCACATCTTTTTTTTTTTAATTTTTAAAATATTATATAATATACACACACACACACACGTTCCCCAGTGACACACAAACACACAGAACACTTCAAAATGACACACACACACACACACACACACACACACACACTGACAGCTACCAAGTGACACACACACACACACAGTGATACCCGCCTCCCAAGCGCGCTTGCTGTCTCCTCTGTCGGGACAGCAAAAAGCTCCTGGTAGCGCGAGCGTCAGCAAGCGAGAGCACTGCTCAGCGACGCTCAGTGCACTATGTCCGAGGCCTAACTCCATTCTCTTACATCTCCTCAAGCATCTTGCTCCTACTCTAATCACTACATTTATACATTTTGAACTCCTCCTTCTACTCTGGTACCTTTCCCGCCCTTTTCAAGCACTCTACAGTTATACCCTTATTTAAACATCAAGCATGACCCTACCTGTCACTCTAATTATCGCCCTGTCTCCCTCCATTTCCTCATCACCTACACTCTCCTGGACCCATTACAATATGGCTTCTGCACTGCTCACTCCACTGAAAACAGCCCTCACCAAAATAACTAATGACCTCCATGCCGCAAAAGAAAAAAGTAATTACACTTTGCTCATATTACTCAACCTCTCTGCAGCCTTTGATACCGTGTACCACCCTCTTCTCCTTCACATTCTCCATACTCTTGGTATCCGTAACAAGAGATCTATCCTGGATTTCCTCTTACCTCTCCCATCGTACATTCAGTGTCTCGATTTGCAACACCTCCTCCTCTATTTATTTCTCTGTGGGGAGGGCTCTCTGTCCTGGGCCCTCTTCTCTTATCTAGGGTTCAAATATTACATCTATGCTGATGACACACACATTTACCTTTCTACCCCTGACCTCACACCTGCTGTACAGACCAAATTCTCCGAATGTCTCTCTGCTATATCAACCTGGATGGTTCTCCGCTGACTCAAACTTAACATGTCCAAGACAGAGCTCCTCATACTTCCTCCCATGTCTGGCCCTACTGCCCCCATCTACATTACTGTTGGCACTACTATGATACATCCAGTATCAGCGGTCACATTTGACTCCTCGCTCAAATTCTCCTCTCACTTTACTCTCTCCAAAATTTGTCTCGGCGTCTCTCCTACTGAAATCCCAATCCTAGTTTCTTATCAAATCCTGAATTACTTAGACAATTCTCTTCCTCTCTTTTAAAGCTTTACACTCCTCTGCCCTTCCTTACATCTCAGCCCTAATATCTCACTATACACCTGCCCGAGTCTTGCGTTCTGCTCAAGGATATCTTCTTACTACATGTTTTGTATCTAAAGTCCTCTCCCCCCTAAAACCTTTCTCGCTCACTGCCCCACACTTCTGGAATGCCCTTCCCTTAAAATATCCAACTAGCACCCATTCTCTCCACACTATAAAAAAACACCTTAACGCAGCATATGGGTAGCTCCGCTGGCTGACACTATACATCTCAGATACACTGAGCTTGGCCCCTTGCAGAGGCACTTATCATAACACCCTCCTACTTTCTGTTAGTTCTCCCTTATTACCACTTTGACTGTAAGCTCTTTGGTGCAGGGACTCTCTTTTCTATCGCTAGTCATGTCTTAAGCACTTATTCCCATTGTGTTATATTATTTTGTCATGTGAATGTAGCCATGTGTAAAATTGGTGTACATATCTCTTTCTCATGCTGGCAGTAAACCTGGTAAGTATGCAGGATTGCCAGTAGTCATCATGGAGGTTTGCCCTCAAACCCTGGTGAGGTGTCATATGTCCCAAAGGAAGTGACAACATGCTTGGTGTCCACCCTTAGTGACATCAGAGATGTGCCTGTTCCTGAGGTGATATAAGACACAGCACTGCCTAAAGTTAGTAGTTCAGTTTCCTGTGTTGTGCTGCCTCTGTTCAGTGAGAGGCACATGAAGGTCTGCAACTGTGTTGCAGTAGTCTCATGCTAGCTGTGAGTCTGTGTAGCTCTGAGCAGAGAGACAGAGAAGCTGTTGAATCTCCCTAAGGGGGAGAGGTGGAAAGCAACTCCATTAGGAGAAGGAGGAACTTTCCAGATGGAGTGCAGCAAAGGAATGAGCGGCTAAGCTGATAGCTGTGAGGGGCAGCTGGCCCATACCACCATGCCAATAAAGATGACCTTGAATAAAGACACTTCACTGTGTGAGTCTGGAATTACTCAGCAGGGGAAGGCATCACCAAGAAGGAGTTCCTCTTCAGAACCATCCCCATGCGGACGCAGGGATCTTGATGAGGTGGAGGCGCTGCACTGGATATAGGTAGGACTCACGCACACTACCTCAGTTGGCAATCCCCACACAACATCATGCGGGAGACTCAGGAATCCTGTTGCTAACAGGTGCACCACCAGACACTACACTGTAATGGGGACTGGTTAGACCACAGGGGCCAATGTGAGATTGGGTGGGTCAGGCTAGGCCAGAAAATCCGTTACATTTGGAGGCGCTGCTGAGATACCTGTCAACAGGACTCACGCACACTACCTCAGCTGCCTGTCTGGGTTGGCAATCCCCACACAACATCATGCGGGAGACTCATGAGTCCTGTTGCCAACAGGTGCACCACCAGACACTACACTGTAATGGGGACTGGTTAGACCACAGGGGCCAATGTGAGATTGGGTGGGTCAGGCTAGGCCAGAAAATCCGTTACATGTATTACTACTGGGAAGCACTAAGTACATAAATGGCGCTATATAAATAAATATATACCTACAACTGCAGCAGCTTATTAGGCTGCATTATAAGGTATGGCCACTAGAGGGGGCTCACATCATGTGTTCATCCCTGTTAATTGAACCAGTTGCAAAAAAGAAAGTGAAATATCTAGTTCTCTTCCATAATCATGCATTAAAACAGCAACTTCTTCAAACATTGAAATTAGAACAGTAACATTTCTCGTTTCTTTTCTCTCTATGGCCCATATTCACTATGGGGGGGGGGGGGGGGGCATTCACACAACACTGATAAGGGATACTGCAGCTCGATCAGAATGAACTGCAATTTATTTGAATGGCAGTGAGCCTTGTTTGAGCTGTGCTATATCTCTCGTGGTATTTTAACCTTTGTCACTTCCATCTGTGCTTATCATATTATATGTAGTGGTGCAACCTTTTAATATTTCCAGAGTACACACATTTATTTTTTTTTAGGAAATTCTATTGCAATTAGAGTTTAAAGAGACAATCCAGGCGGGTGATTTAAAAAAAAAAAGTTTTACATGGGATTGAAGCAGCGGGTCAGGAGGTGAACTCCATTAATTTCATCTCCGGGGACCCCAAGCTTCCAGAGATACTTACCTCCTAGGGGGCGCCGGTATCTCTCTGTGTTTTAAAGCTCCAGCGTCACATGGGCCAATAGGAAGCTGCATCGGATGATGTCACGGCTTCCTATTGGTCCACAGGGTGCGGGAGCTTTGAAACACCACCATTGCATGATCCCTACTGGCCACAGTCGGATTGGCTACCGGCAGCAGCATTACTGCTTTATTCATATCCCTAGCAATGTAACAGCAATCTGTGCGTTACGGAGAATATATCACCATTGTCTTTAAAGGGGAATGAATGATTAAATATCTAAGTAACATGAGCAATATTTTTTGGGGAACTGGAGGGGTTAAACCAATGAAGACACACACGTATATATATATATATATATATATATATATATATATATATATATATATATATATATATAATCTCAAATCAATAAACATAAAATGATGGGAAATGTTATAAAAACATTAAGGAATTAACCTGACAATTAACTGGTATCACAAGGCAAAGAGAGACAGCAGAGGGTGTATAAATATATACAGTATACAACGCAGAGGGTGGAGGCGTCTCCCAGGTGCAAAAGAAGAGCAAAAACCACTGCATCAGATTTAGCGAGGTAACACTTCCCTATTAACACCTATGGAATTTTACTCTTGGACAAATCTGGTGATCGTATTTATCGTTTTGCAGCCCGTTGACTCTTTACCTCTTGGGTATTGCTCTTCTTGTCTTATAGAAGATACTAACAATGTAATCAAACAATAAAAACAGCGAAGTAGTATTTTCCTGAGCTTGCAATTAACTGACATTGTAAAGCACTTACACCGAAAACGATACTGCACACAAACAGGTTGTTATGCAGAGAACATTCGCTGGAGCACCTGCACCCCAATCCTCTCCAGGGATCACAGATCCTAAGCAAAGCTGGTTACATCAATGGGAATCTGTCATTGTCTGTTGACGTAATGCTCTCTCTGTCTTTCTCTCTAATAGCAGGTGTTGCCATGTGCAGGTAAGAGGAGCTTGATGAGCACAGCTGGTCGACTTGCATTGAAACCTCATTGTTTTCTCTTCTGGGCTGAAAAGAGCACATTATATTCTCGGTGAAACAAGGATTGTCTTTGCAGAACCTTCTTAGAAGTAACTAAGACAAAAGGGGCTTATTAAAAAAAACAAAAAAAAACCTGAAAAGCATTCTAGTCAACGGAGCGGTATCCAAGCTTTGTTTTTATAAGCTCCAAAACCTGCAAGAAGGTTCCAGTTATGAGTTTGTATAGAAGGGGTTCCTCGAGCACTCCTGTAAAAAGACAGAAAAGAAACCATGGCTGGTACTCCAACTCAAAAAGGACTTTCCTTGTCGGTCCAATAAAGCATTATAGAGGTAAAGGTAGCAATAGGGCACAAATGGGCCTATGCAAATACTGTACGTTTAAATTGCCACAATCCAACGTTTTGGTTCATCCATGCAACCTTTATGAAGGTGAGGTCTTCGTCTTGATAAAAGTTGTGTGGATCACGTAACGTTGAATTGTAGCAATTAAACGTATGTGTACAAGCCGTTTGTGCCCTTCTCAGGATAGTCCATATCAATTGAATCTCCAAACACGTACGTGTCCAAAGCATTTTCAGCCAAGGGCATTGTGACCGAGTCTTACAAACTGAATACACCAGTTCCTCTGTCGGGCAGGTCATGCAGTTCATTTTATCAGCAAATACATGCAGGAAGTGTGCTGTAACATTCTCTATATCTCTGAGATTGCAGATTACTTAGATTGTAAGCTCTTCGGGGCAGGGACTCCTTTTCCTAATGTTACTTTTATGTCTGAAGCGCTTCTTCCCATTACGTGTTATTTATATTATTTGTTATTTATATGCATATGTCGCATGTATTCTTGCTGTGACGCGCTATGTACATTAATGGCGCTATATAAATAAATATATACATACATACTGTAAGACCTTTACAGCCAGCAATTGGATTACTGGCTAGCAACGAGTTGCAGTCACATTGTTGCCTAAATATCTCTCAGCCTTATCTATATAGGCAGTAATAAATGCAGTTTCACGTTACAAGGTCTCATCTCTATCATTATATCAGTTCCTTAATGTTAACATTTTCACTTCCACAGTTAAAGCTTCAGTTACCAAATCCATAGACAATAACCACACGCATGCGCGATACTTGTATTTTCTAACTCCCAGGTTTGTGTCTACAATCTACTCCGTGCTGTAGGATAAATTTAGGGCAGGACTGCCTGACTTCAGTCCTCAAATCCCCCCCTCCCCCCCCAACAGGTCAGGTTTTTGGGATATCCCTGATTCAGCACAGGTGGCTGTCGAAGACTGAGCCACCTGTGCTGAAGCAGGGATATCCTGAAAACCTGACTTGTTTGGGGGGGGGGGAAGGGGTCTTGAGGACAGGAGCAGAGAACCCCTTACCTGGGGAAAAGGTAATAATGTGGAAAGTTAAACATTAAGAAACTGGTTATGGTCATTTGCATGCCTCAACCCAACCCTGTTAGCTTACACATTGTATTAGAGCTAAAAGACAGGAGCAGACATGGAAAATATGTAAGAGTCCGCCAGGAAGAGTCATTTATCAAAGTCTCCACGGTTCAAAACTGGGGCGAAGAAACTGCACTAAATGTAGCACGTTTTTCTTTACTCATTGAAACCAATAGTATTTTTCTTTGTGATAAAGCTGGTACTTTCCCCCCAGATTTGCAGTCGGGAGACTTGAATAGATAACCCCAGTTGAATGTTTTTTTATCCCTCCTATTCTGCGTGTGACCACTTCTTTAGTTGCCATAACCGTCTTCCACGAATCGAAAATATAATGGGCCATTCTATAGTTTCATTGCAGCGTTACCTCTGTTTGCAGTTGCATATGATTCTGCATAGGCTTCTCCAGTGCATTGTTTATGGCAGGGGTGCGCAAACTTTTGTTGCTGCACCCCATACTGCCTTGCCTCCCCTGGTGCTTGCGCTGCCCCTTATAATGATGCCGCGTTGCCATGGAGACGCGTCCAGAAGTCAGCTGAATCTCGGAAAGTTCAGGTTGCAGAGGCCTCACGCGATCCCCCGACATTTCATTTAAATGCCTTGGTGAAGAGCACGGGACGTCTGCAACCGCCGCACCGACACCCCCCAGTTTGCACACCCCTGGTTTAGGAGATGGCTCACTACCCTATGCCAAATATATTACAATTACAGGTATTGAAGATACAATAACAATATTTTTGCCAGCACATTTTTATTTTACAACAGGTGCATTCTGTATCTTCTGCATTTTATTTTTTTGCTTGGTATTGTATTGGGAAGGAGCCAGTTCTGTAAACAGGTCAATGTCTATTCAATATAAATGACATTTTGTGGTTTTATTGATGGCGGATTCATACTATGCTCTAATAAATACAGGAGCTGTAATTGCAGGAAATCCGCTACCGTCAACCGTTCAAGTTTTCCTGATTTTTCTTTATGGTCTCTTCATTGTTACATCCTGTTCATGAATAACCACCCATTAAAGCAAATTGAGTGTAATCATATTTAAAGCAACTCTTTTGGCTAATTCAAAAAAAAAATTATTATTATATGTGCTAAGGCAATTTTGAAGCAAAAGTGGAACAAATTGTGTCATTCTTGTGTTGCGCATTTTAGGGTCAATGTATCTAGCACTATTCTTGGGGAAGTGCCAAGTGGAGGAGTTAGAGAGCAGTTACATGACGCTCAGATTATGGAAAAAGGACAAAAAATCTGCACTTACTAGATCAAAAAGGGTTGAAATATAAATGTGCAAAGAAAGTACAGTTCAAATTTGTGTTGTGAGTAGAAATTATATATAACAAAGATGTAAAAGAAGGGATAAATGTGTGCAGATATTAGAGATGTTCAACAATACCCACATATCGCGGAGATAATGTAGGTATCCTTCCTTGCTGGTAAATATAATGTAGGCAGGATTCTATATGAATTAAAATGTAGAAATGAAAACAAACACACACATTATGTATGTATATATATATATATATTTATATATACACACACATACTTACATACATTCCGAAAAATCCAAATGAACAATCCCCCAAAACGTAATCAAACAGAGGGGAAGGGAATATGTCTCTAAATGGAGCAGATATAACGCTGCTCTGATATATAGAAATATAGTTACGAATTGGTAGGTGTAGTAAGTAGTAGTAGGTTCAAAATAGTAAAAAAAAGGGGGGGTCCTCCGGCGCGTTACTCTGCTTGTGGCTCCACGGCGTTTAAGGCATATAAGTGAGGGAGAGAAGAGAGGGGACCACAGTAAGGGACCAAAACAGTGACGTTTTTTGGCCATTACAAGCCACCGTAGTGAGGATTTGACTCCCCTGTACTATCTGGCTCGGCGATCCCGCCGTCTGCGCATGCGCACCGGAGCAGGGAGCTGAAATCTGTATGCTGTGTATGCTGAGGGACAGGCCGTTTTTGAGGAGGACATAGCCTGTGCACGGGCCTTTGGAAACTCTCAATCCCAGCCACCCGAAGTGAAGATCAACACAGCAACCATCTGCCAACAGGGAAACAGCCAGGACAAAGCAGCCCAACCCAGGAAGGGATCCGTTGTGGAGTCTGGCAGCATCTCCTCTCTATGCCTGAAATTATCGGCCGCTTGTAAGTGTTCAATCTCTTTTTTTCCATTGTTAATAAACTGTATTGCACTATTTTTTCCCTTTATTTTTTGCTAAGGAGGATACCAGAAGGTTTTTCCTCACCCTCAACAACACGCAGCTATATAAGGAGAAGAGTAGAAGAATTCAAGACATTAGATATTTTTGATGTAAGTGTGTCTCCTTTATGTAGCAGTATCGTTCAATCTCTATTGATCTCCCAACACCCCTACTCCCCCCCCTCCCTCCCTCCCCAATCAAACGAAGAGCTGTGTATAATCACTGTTTTGGTCCCTTACTGTGGTCCCCTCTCTTCTCTCCCTCACTTATATGCCTTAAACGCCGTGGAGCCACAAGCAGAGTAACGCGCCGGAGGACCCCCCCTTTTTTCTACCAGTATCCACACAGAGGTTGGTGAATCACCTCTGAGAGACTCAGGCTGCGGAACTGCTTTGTGCCAAGGACAGGAGCCATATATTGAACAGTAGGCTAATTCTTTTTTGGCGCAACTTTTCTCTCTTTTTATCAAAATAGTAAAAGGTCAGAATCTTCACAAATCAGGAACACCTCAAGCTGCAGCTTCATAGGACGATAACCGCATCCAGGCAGGAACAAAGACAGAAGCGCAGGCTCGCATAGTGTGATCACATTTATTAAACAAATAACAAGCCTGTCAAGGTGCTACAGCCATACACCTGTAAACAGATGGCAATAAAAGCTCTCCAAAAGGTGAACATGTATAAGAAAGTGGTGTATCAAAACCAACCCACCCGCATACAAATGATGAATTTCAAAAAGGGCGCTTCACGCTTTGCGGATTTTTAAATTATTACCAATAGAATCCGTGGATTCCGCAAGCCGTTGGCGCATTCTTAAGAATCCGTGGATTGGATCCTACAAATCCGTCAACGGATTGTACCCAATGGCGGTTTTTGATATTAACTCCGCATGGATTCAAATCTACCAAATCCATTTGTGGATTTTATACCGCGAAACGGATTTGGGGGTGGGGGGGGGGGGGGGGGAAATGCGATAAAATCCAGGGGGACGGATTTTGGCGGATGTTTTCCCATCTCTAACCACAATCATTCACACTGGTCCGCCTATTTCCTCACGTGACGCAAGTCCGTGATGACATCAGGTGCGTGCTCTCGTACCATGAGATGTATCAAATTGTGCTCTGAGCGTTACTTTTTCTCCAATCTGCATCTGAGGTGACGTTAACTTTGTTGTTTAGAAATCTGCTCAAACGTTAAGAATCCGGAGTAACAAGTTTGGTACATATGGTTCAGCGAGTTCATTCATCGGCCCCACTGATAATAATAATACATTTATTTCATGTAGCGCTTTTCTCCCAATGATACGCAAAGAAATTTTAAGTATCTCTATGCTTCAATCCGCTGAAACAAAACGTGGCAGAGATCGTTGCCAGGGCTCTTGGTTTGATTATGTTACAGCTCTTGTAACGAACAATAAGAGTCAGCAAGAAACAATACTAACCCAACTACCAGTGTACGGACAGGAACATTTCATTATTGGCAGGAATAGTGTTTCACTGTACAAATACAAGATTACATTGTTGTGTAGTCATACTCAATGATAATTTACACTCCGTGCCCTAAATATAAAACCAGTGATCGCTCCTGAGATCAGATGCATTTTAAGGAACCCAAACCTCTCCAAAGCTGCGTCCATGCTGGCGAAGACCGCATTGCCCACATTGCCTTAAGGCATTGATCGTGCCCATAGACCGCGCGACAGCAGGAGGGGGCGCGCGGTGAGCGAGGAATCAGTTCAATCTGATTCTTCGGGCCGACGGGCAGGTCACGTGAGCGGTTCGCCCAATGAGAGCGGACCAGCTACATTACGTCACAGACACGCCCCTAGACACCCCCCCCCCCACGGCGCGTCTACCTTGGTCACAAAACGCTCCCACTTAACGTGGATGATGTCACTCGCGCGCCTCTGCGCGGTCTTCTGCATGGACGCAGCCTAATAGCGCATCTGAGATCAGATGCATTGTAAGGAACCCCAACCCTCTCTAATAGCGTCTAAGGTCAGATGGATTGTTATGCTAGGGCCATGGTGCCTTCGCCTGTCAACCGCTTGAAGCGGGTGCGTTTTTCGGCCACGGTACGCGCGCCGTCCGTGGGCGTGTCTACGGGCGTGCCAGTGACATCACGGAGCTGGTTCGCCCTCATTGGGCGAACCGCTCACGTGACCGGCCTGTCGCGCCAAGGAATCAGTTTGAACTGATTTATTGCGCAACGCGCACCCCTTCACGCCGCATGGACGCGAACACTGCCTTAAGGCAGTATGTTTGCGCAGCGTCCGCACGATCTGTGGTACCATGACCCCAGCATAACGACCCCCAACCCGCTCTAATAGCGTGCCTGAGATCAGATGCATTTTAAAGGACCTGAAAATTACACGGAACCCTTTAGTGATGCTATGGGAACCCTCTGTTGAAGAAAAAAAAAACCCCTCTGGGTTATAGTTATGAGGGAAATCACGCGGTCTCTCGGGACCTCAAGACAGACACATTTCCCGGGTTGCTCTCTCTTTCACGTGATCACACGCGTCCTGTTTCCCCCCCGTTGAGCGGCTTGTGACACCGCACGCGCCCACTATCCAAACCCCCCACGCGCCGCCTCCCAACAGGGGGTGCGCGTGCCTCGCGCTGCGTCACTGCGCTTCTCTCGGGGGGGTCGCGAGGCGGCCCCTGTAGCTGAGTTCAGGGTGGATGCAGGCGGGACCCTCAGGCGAGGCCCCGCCCCTCCTCCTTGCCGGTGCGGGAGCGTGTGAGGAGGGAGGAGGACCGCAGACAGGAGGGAGCGGCGGCTGAGATTGCGACTGGGCGGGTGGCAGAGGTTGAGCGGGATAAGGAGCCGGTGGGTTCGCAGTGTATGGCGCCTGAGAGGATTACCGCCGCCGCCTGCTGCTGAGAGGAGAGGGGAACCTCGGTGAAGTCGGTCTGTCAGTGTCCGGGGGGGGGGGGACTATGAGAGGCGACAGGGGGGCGAGCTCCGGGCTCCTGCAGCTCTGCCATTACCTGCAGGACCCCGGCAAGGTGGCGCGCTTCCAGCGGCACTGCGGGGTGCTGAGCTCTGGCTCGCCCGGGCTGCAGCTGAACGGGGACTGCGGTAACACGTACCCGGGCCAGGACGCAGGCAACCGGGGGGCAGGGGACGGGCCCAGGCACCGAGCGCGCCAACCTAACGGGACGGGGAACGGGACCGCGCCGGCCCTCCCCGGTGAGGAGAAGAGGAAGGTGCAGCAGCGCAGGAACTCCCTGACCGGGGAGACCGGGCAAGAATTCCACGTCACCAACCCCTTCCTCTACTACCTCTTCAGCTTCGGCACCGAGCTGGGCAACGAGCTCTTCTACATCTCCTTCTTCCCCTTCTGGATCTGGAACGTGGACGCCTACGTGGGCCGGCGGCTCTTCGTGGTGTGGGTGTGGGTGATGTACCTGGGGCAGTGCACCAAGGACCTGATCCGCTGGCCGCGGCCCGCCTCGCCGCCGGTGGTGAAGCTGGAGGTGTTCTATAACTCCGAGTACAGCATGCCCTCCACACATGCCATGTCCGGCACGGCCATCCCCCTGTCCCTCCTGCTGCTCACCTACGGCAGGTGGCAGGTAACTGCTTACTGTTAAGTGCTGGGTAAGGGCCGCGCTTATAGTGCCGGCGACGCTGACGTCAATCTACGGGTCGCTGGAAAAATCAAATTAAAGTGACTTCCAGCGATCGTGACCAACCCGTCGCGTCGCGTTTCCTGTAAGCGCACGCGACGGCTTCGATACATTTGTTTTGAAGCGACATCGCTGTCGCCAGCGCTGCAATCGCGGCCCAGGGCTACACTTATGGCGATTTCTGGCTGCGGTCGCTGGAAAAATCAAATTGAAATGACTTCCAGCGATCGCGACCAAGCCGTCGCTCCGTCGCGCTTACTATAAGCGTACGCGACGGCGGCAATGCATTTGTTTTGACGGGTCAGCGCCGGCACTATAAGCGCAGCCTAGCGAAGTATGTGGTGGATACTCAGGTACACATTGGGATAACCATTTTAGTGCAGCATAGGTTGTGGAAAGATAATGTGGTTGCAGAGGAAGAAAATCATCTTTGAGTACTAAAGAAAAGGTGATACAAAATGTTCCTGTTTAAATGTTTATTTATTTTTTATTTTAAAACCACACATTTTATATAAGTTATGGTGAGTGACTAAAACACTCCGCCGTCCAGCGTATTTGCTGTGTTTTAAAAAGGAAGTGATGCGATTGTTACATAAATTTGTGGCATGGAGCTTAGTTTATGGCAATAAATTGTCACTGATCAGACATGCCTACATCCTATACCAGTGTATATGTGCAAATTGACTCTAAATAGAAGTAGCACAGTATTTCTTCAGGCAGCCTAGCCTGTGTGCGACATTTATCTTGATATGTGTCATGTCATCAAAATCCACCTTCCATTAAAGGGGACATTGTGACATTAATACCACAAAGTGATATCCATTTGCTTCAGAATTAACTGTAGTGTTTTGACAGTTGATTTTACATTTCAGTGTAATTTGGCAATCTTTGATAGTCGGCCTTTTAATGCTGATAAGCTATTGTACTCTTTGACCTTTAGTCATGCCAAGATGTTTTTATATGCTTATAGTTTATAGTGAAGTAATGTTTATTGCTAAACAGTAGATGTGAAAGAAATTGGAAGCACTTGGTAAAGATGTAACCTACTTAGCATATTTTGGGCAGATTTGCTTTGTTATTTTGTCTTTATAAATGAATTCACCCGGTTTGACCTTCGCATAAACCTCCCTTATTTCAGTGAGACTTATGCGTGTACTGTCCATGTGAAATTCAAACCTGTCTAAATTGAGAGAACAATATTGATACCAAAAACCTACAGAAACGCCTTTCTTGCGATTTTTTTTTTTTTTAATGTTTTTTTTTTATATATTTTTTTTTTTTTTTTTTACACACATTTCTTGTCAGTTGCTTGGAGGAAATTAATTTGGGGGGTTGGGAGCATATTGTGACCTGTTTCTATAAGTTGACTTCATTTTAAGAGGTGGCCGTGTAAGGACTTTAAATTATCTAGCACTAAACATAGGTACAGACTGACAACATAGTACAGTTGCATATAGGATATACAGTAGATATGTGCGTATAATGTGTAAAAATACATATGCTATATAACAGCAAAGGGCAGTAGACAAGATAAGGCAGTGATATCCAAACTTATTATGAGGGTTGGTAAACTACATTTATATTTGAATGCTAATGGAAGGATTTAAACCTTGCAATAATGCCCTGACTTGCACACAGACTTCTCCCAACACACACATTGCAGTCAAGTTGATGTTGTTAGTAATATAGTATTTTATAATAAAAATAACTACAAAGCACATTGTTTTATGATGCCAATTTTAGGGATTGGTACACTGAGACCTACTGCTGTAACCACAATGTATCTTGTATCATTATAAAATGTACAGGGTTTTAGAATGAGGCCTGACTTAATCAACAATTTGATAGTGAGGCAGAAAAATTAAGCTTTGTAATTAATTTAATCCCTGTCTGGGCAGAGCAAAGCTTTGCTTCTCACTAAAGACAAATAAAAACCAGCTTTAGAACTGTTTGTTTTTGTCCACAATAAAACCTGTGAAATATGCTTATGCTGCCTAATGAACAGTTAATTATTCTTCTGCAGTGTTGTAAATGTCTACGGTCTGGAGCTCTCCTACCCTGCTGGTTCACTAAGGCCATAGCAGTGCCTTACTAGCCTCTTTTGTATACAGGCGGAAGTAGTATAGCGTTAGGGCGTTTACGTAGTGTTCTAACCCCTATGGTGCCTGGTGTTCCTTTGCAATGCATTGGTAGCCTCAGACCTCAAAGGGGTTAACTCATTTTGAGCCATATGGTTTTGTAATCTTATTACACTATGGTATAACAGTGTGATCTTACTCAATATTATTAAATTCATTTATAAATAATTCTTAGTGAATGCAGTTATACTTAGTAAATTAACGTGCAACCTTTTACATTTAACCTGGTGTGATATCACTTGTGAATCTTGACAACTGTTGTATTATTATTATTATTTTTTTTTTTTAATGTCATTTTTCTAAAATGAAGACTTTGGTTTTTCTGTTTCTTTGACAACTTTTCTGATGTGGTCTTTTTCCTCACCCACTTTTCTGTCACTAGCCCCTCTGCTACTGATACTTTATTTTTTCATTTTTGCAATGTCCCTTTCTTTGTAACACCCCTTCTTCATTCAGTCGACTAAAACATATAAGGTTGCGTCCAGGGTCAGCGCTTAGGCGCTGAGGCGCGCTGACGCTTCTCAGTGAGCCCCTGCAGCCGCAATGAGAGCGGCTTTAGCAGGGGCTCGCACACGCTTCTGCAAGCATGCGGAAGTGTAGATCTTATTCAAAAGATAGATTTTCACGGCCGGTCACGTGAGCGGTTTGCCCAATGAGGGCGAACCAGCTCCGTGACGTCACAGGACCCCCACCCCCCGACACGCCCCCCGACGGCGCGCGGACCAAGGCCAGGGAAAGCACTTGCTTTCCCTCAGCCTCCGCGCGGCTGCAGTCCTATGGACGCAGCCTTAGACTGGTCAGTGGAGACAATCTTGTTAACCATCTTTTTCTCATGTTGGGGGTTTTGAGGGCTGAGCAGGACCATGCAGTACTGTAGTTACTTGTCTTTGGCTCATGATTTGTTTGCAGCCTCCAACAGGGAGGCAACACCTATATATGTACTAACTACAAGGAACACAGAGCCACTGCCAATAGTCTGTTTTTACAGTTTCCTAATGCTTTGAAAGAAACAATAAGAGCAATTCAGCAAGAGAAACAAGAAGTCTGCGCTTTGGCACTCCTCGTCTTCACACGCTAATCACTGAATTCCTTTTTTTAAATTCTAGGTCCCTTAGTTAAGGCACATGGCGCAATTTGGCAGAAAACATTTTCCCTTTCTAAGGCTGCGTCCATGGAAGGACAGGCAGCGCTGAGCCATGCGGAAGCTCCGCACTGAGCCCCGGCATCCTCAATGAGGATGTCTTGAGGGGGGCTCACGCGAGCGTCCACAGGCATGCTGAGGAGTTGGGTTTTTCAGCCGACAGCCAATGCTGTTTTTGAGCGCGCTGTCGCTGAAAACCTCCAATCACAGCAAAGCAACGTCACAGCACCGTGACGATGTTGGTGCGTCGCGGGCTATTGGTCCAGCGACGTCACTGCCCCGCCTCCCGATCGCGCACGCTGGCTCGCCTGCCAGTCCATGGGATCGCTGCTGACCGGGCAAGCGAGCGTCAGAGCGGTGGAGCGCGGGCTGAGGCTCTATGGACACAGCCTAAGGCCTGTGACTGAGCTCAGTGTCTGTCTGGGAAACATTATTAGGGTGGCCATATACTTCTATGCTTTTTATCAGATTTTTTAAATTCCTGGTGAAACAATTTGGTGCAGTAGACCTGCAAAAGATAGGGCTTTTGTTCCTTTCATTCAGCTTGTCCTATTTAGACAGGCTAATTACTTTTGTATTCCGTCAGGACCTACTGTTTCAAGAGCAGCATAAAACTTACTTGCATGTAAAGTTTGCTGATAATACAAAGTTGAGGAACATGCTGAAAAATAGCAACAAAAAAACACTGAGAACCTGAAGAGAGCTTAGTGAGCGAATGATAGGATTGCCCTTGTGGTTAACCTTTTGTGTCTGTTAGTGGTAGAACAGTAACAGGTTAAAGCAGGTATTTATCACAACTGGATTGCACATTAGTAAATATTGGGCAAAATGATGGCAGTTTTAGCAGGGTTTTTGTTGTTTTTCTTTATCTGCGTGACTTGCTACTACAGTTTTTTTGTCACAGCAGGTTCCTGTATTGTGCAATAAGACATTTTTGCTGTGGTATCAAAATTTTAGTGTTTAGGACACTTAAAAGGAAGTACTGTATTACATGATGTGCTTTATGGATCTTGCCTAGGAGTTTTTTTTTTTGCAATTGTTTAACAAATGCTATCAAATGTTGACACGTTGGTGTTAAATATCAGTCTAGATCCTTTGTTTTCCCTCCTCCCTCCCCCCCCCCCCCCATATAAATGATCTTATTTTTGTACACAATTTGTGGCTGAATTTACATCTGGAATTTTAATCAGAAAGTCTTTATCTTGCAAGTAGAGTACACAGTACAGTGTGTATATATAAGATGTTGTCTCTGTTTGTATAGTGGCACTCCTAGGTGTATCTTAGAGCCATTGTTGATTATATTAAAGCACAAACAATAATGCCTTTTATTCAATTTTCAAATAAACTAATTTCCTAAAATTTACATAATGATTCGCAGGAAACCACCTTTGTGCTTAAAAGCATCTCTGCTTTTTTGTTCCCGGTTTTATTTAAAACATTTTTTTATAAATCCTATTTCACAGTTCCCTTGTAAGGCTGCGCTTATAGCGACGGCGACGCGACGTCGCCCGAAAACAAATACATTGCCGCCGCGAAAACCTGAAGCCGGCAAAATTTGATTTTTCAAGGGCCGTCGTGTCACGTGACGGCCCTTAAACAAATCAAATTGCCGGAATCCCACGACCCGGACGCCCGGCGAAACATAACTTTCGCCGGTGGCAACGGGTAACGTCACCCGCCGTGTCGCCGTCGCCGACGACGGCACTATAGGCACGGCCTAATGCTGTTTATAATATACGGCAATATACATACATACATGTATTTTAGTATATGCAACTGTAACAATCCTAGAAAAATCCCATATTTGAACCTTGTCTCAATCACCCCTTGATGTGTCTTAATTCAATTCAGCTTTTACACTTGGGCAGGACAACATCCTGTTTAGAAAAAACATCTGTTTTTAATGTGAGGCACATGTGCTAATTAAGGTGACTGGGCTGAACTTAATTCAGTCAGGTGACTTAGACTTAGAGCTTTATAACTGCAAACAGAGCTGCACTTGCTGTGTTTGCCTTCCATGTTTGAAGCAGCCAGGTTCAAAGTAGCATGTAGTGCTGGAGTTTAAAAGGGAGGTCAAATGGAGTGGACAACATCTACTGGCCCTGATTCCTGAATTTAATCTACGCTGGAAAGGAGGATATTATCTATCCCAGACTGCACATCTCAGCACTTTACTATTGCTGTGATGCCACCTTTTACTATTTATATTTGCTATGGCCTCACTTCTTTTCAAATTATGCACTTCTACCAACCTCATTATGTCTCTAACTCTATTCATATATCTCCATCTCTCCTTCCTTCGCCACTTCTCAGATCACATGAACTACTTTCCTACCTGCGCCCTCTGTCACTACACAGCACCAGTGTTTCCCAACAACCGTCCTCAGGGAACCCCAACAGGTCAGGCCGCAGGGATATCCTTAAGACCTGACCTGGTGGGGTTCCCTGAGGACTGAAGTTGAGTTGGGAAACACTTGCCTGCACTAAAATTCACCCCTGCAAATCAGCCTCACACATTCTCTTTCTATCCAGGCTTCTCCTCCTTGCTTCTGGGGATATCTCTCCCAATCCTGGTCTCTGCCTTATTTCAACATGCTCTCGTCCTCTTCTGCCAAATGCAGCTTCTACGCCTTCTGGTGTCAACCCTGCCACCCTCCCTCCTCTCTCCCTTTCTCCTGTGCCCTTTGGAATGCTCGCTCCCTCTCTAACAAGTTCCTCTCTGTGCATGACTTCTTTCTCTCTCACTCCCTGCTTCTCTTTGCTATAACTGAGACCTGGCTCACTCAGTCTGACTCTGCTCTGGAAACTGCCCTCTCTTATGGTGGCCTTTCTTTCTCCTACACTCCGCGCCCTGATGGCAGGGGTGGAGGCGTGGGGCTCCTCTCCTCTCTCTGCCATTACAGAACCCTTCTTTGAGACTCACACTATCCAGATCTCCTCTCCCTGTCCATGTGGCGGTCATCTATCGCCCATCTACCTCTACTCATCCCCCTTCTGCCTTTCTCTCTCACTTTGAATCCTGGCTCTTTCTTTCTCTCCTCTGACTCCCCTGTTCTTCTCCGTGGGAACTTCAACTGCCACATCCCTCTCCTTCTCCTCCTTCTCTCCTTCTCCTCCTTCTCCTCCTTCATCTCCTTATCTCCTTATCTCCTTATCTCCATCTCGCCCTTGTTTCTGCAGAAACCTGCGCTCTATTAACCTACCAGCTTTTGATTCCACTTTACGCTCCTCCCTCTCCTCTCAGTTCTGCTCCAGACCCTGACAACCTGGGCAGGAACTACAACTCTGCCTTATCCTCCTTGATCTACATGCCCGCTTTCTCTTTGCCATCCACGGCCTTCTAACTCCAGACCCTGACTAAATTCCCATATGCGCATGCTGCGTTTCTCCACTTGTTCCTTGGGAGGAAATCTCACACACTCGCAGACTTCCTTCACTACAAATGTATGCTATCCTGTTTCAACTCTGCCCTTTCTCAAGCTAAACAAACCTACTTTTCTTCACTAATCAACACGCACAAGTCTAACCCACACCAACTCTTCTCTGTCTTTGACTACTCATACCACCCTCAGCTGCATCTTCTTCCTCCATCTCATCCCAGGACTTTGCTGACTATTTTAAGGAAAAGGTGGAATCCATACGTCAGAACATCCCCTGTGTTTCCTCCTCCCATCCTACCCAACTTCCTAACTCTCCTCCTGACTGCCTTGACTCTCCGCTGTCTCAGAGGAGGATGTATCACTGCTGATCTCCTCTTCTCCCTCTACTGCTTGCCCTTTTGACCCCAT
The DNA here is from genome assembly GCF_040206685.1 of Ascaphus truei. NCBI lineage: Eukaryota > Metazoa > Chordata > Amphibia > Anura > Ascaphidae > Ascaphus > Ascaphus truei. The sequence continues at coordinate 53,138,451 of NC_134491.1, read as the reverse complement.
TCCCTCCCATCTCCTAAAACCTTTCTCCTACTATAATCCCTATGCTCACACACATTTTTAACTCCTCCCTCTACTCTGGTACCTTTCCCTCCTTCAAACATGCAACCGTTCTACTATTACTCAAAACCAGCAAGCTTGACCCTACCTGTCTTTCTAACTATCGACCTGTCTCCCTTTTGCATCTAAACTCCTTGAACGTCTTGTATTCTCTCGCTTGCTCCATTTTCTCAACACCTATTCTCCCCTAGACCCTCTACAATCTGGCTTCTGCACTGCTCGCTCAACTGAAACAGCCCTCACTAAAATAACTAATGGCCTCCATGCTGCCAAAGACAGAGGTCATTACACTGCTCATATTACTCGACCTCTGCAGCATTTGACACCATGGACCACCCTCTTCTCCTTCACATTCTCCATACTCTTGGTATCTGTAACACAGCTCTATCCTGGATCTGCTCTTACCTCCCCCATCGTACCTTCAGTGTCTCTTCTGCTAACACCTCCTCCATCTCTATCGACCTCTGGGGGGGGTACCCCAGGGCTCTGTCCTGGGACCTCTTCTCTTTTCTCTGTACACACTCTCTCTAGGTGACCTAATAACATCTTTTGGGTTTAAATATCACCTCTGTGCTGACGAGAAACATTTACCTTTCAACCCCTGACATTGGTCTGTGCAGCAGGTGTAAAGTTTCTGAATGTCTCCTTGTGATATCGTGGATGGCCCTCTGCCGTCTTTTAACCTTAACATGGCAAAAACAGAGCTCCTATACTTCCTCCCAAACCTGGCCCTACTACCTCCTTCCACATTACTGTTGGAAGTACTATCATTCACCCAAGTAGCGCAAGCACGCTGCATAGGGGTCACACTTGACTCCTCTCTCACATTCAAAATGTATCTAAAACCTGTTGCTTTACAAAGATACGCACTTTCCTCTGTTGCTTGACTGCTAAAACTCAGATGCACTTGCCAGAATGCCCTCATACTGTCTATGTACGTTCTTCCTACCAATTAGATTGTAAGTTCCTCGGAGCAGGGACTCCTCTTCCGAAATGTTACTTTAATGTCTGAAGCACTTATTCCCATGATCTGTTATTTGTATTATTTGTTATTGTATATGATTGTCACGTGTATTACTACTGTGAAGCGCAATGTACATTAATGGTGCTTGTGACAGGGTGAAATCAACCCCTATCAGTTATGCCTGGGAAACATATGTCTGAGTGCTTCATCCAGCACTCATAAGGGTTAACTCAGGTGGAAGCTAGCTAATAATGATGTAAGCTGACACCTGAGAGCCAGCAAGGTAGATAAGGATCTTGTTACCAGCAGTAGCTGCCTGTCTCAGATGAGAGCACATGGATAGATGTGCTGCTAGCCAGAAGGATACAGCACACTACTTACTGCAGCCAAAGTAAGATTTCTTTCATTTGTTTGCACGACTGCTTAAAAAGACTCTTACGGTTTGGGTATGGTTTAGCCAGCCAGCCTGCTAGCTAGGAATGCTGTGTTAGTCAGTTTTCTCCCAACGTGGAGCAGGATTTATTTGCTTAAAGGGACAGTGTACCCGCATGTTATGTTGCTGTGGAGAAATAAAGCCACTGAACGTTTTCATTTATCCTGAAACTACACGTGTGGACTGTTCCCTGACCTCAGCTACAGGCCGTCCTGCCACAGTGCTATATAAATAAAGACATGCATACACGCTCATTTTGAAGTATATATTAGCATTGAATGGTGCTTTAAAATGCTGTAACATTTACTTGTGAAATATTAGTGATATCACTTATCTAAGTACTTCAAGGAAACAACAAACTGATAAGTCCAAACACACACCACTCAAGATTTGGAGCTTTTTGTGAAAGATAATGGAGTTCCTCTGAATTTATAGCAGATTTAAGACAACAATGCCAATCAAGTGGTTGGACCTAGTATCCCACAGTCTAGACCAGGAGTGGCCAACTCCAGTCCTCAAGGGTCACCAAGTAGTCTGCTTTTTAGGATATCCCTGCTTTAGCACAGGTGGCTGTCAAAATGATTGATCCACCTGTGCTTAAGCAGGGATATACTGAAATCCTGACCTGTTGTGGTGGCCCTTGAGGACTAGAGTTGGCCACTCCTGTTCTAGATATTGTTAAAATCTGTCCTCGGCTCTGTACCAGCCCAGGTTTCTGGCGCAACCACAACGATCTTCCTTTTTTTTAATGCAAATAATGTGCATTGGTTATTCATAACCCCTGTTGTGGATGGTAGTCCCTGAGCAGATGTTGGAGAACTAGTCTAGATACCAGAGTTCTCTTTAATGTACAAGCTGTACTTTTATATTGCATGGTTAGGCTGTCAGCTACTTACAATGAGGTTCTCCAACTTGCTATTGTGGAGCAGAATTAGCAGTGCTGCTTTGTACACGGGTGTTGGTTGTGATGTCCCATTCCACCTCCAAAAATGAAATTATTTCAACTTGTATAGGGTCATTCAGTTAGTGTTGGTAACTTTCTTTTTATTGTACATTTTTAAGAATTCCATATTGTTTACTTTTTAAAATGTGATCCAATTAGTCTCAAAAAGCTAAAACTTTTCATTCCTGTGACATTTTGGCTGCTGAACAACCCCATGGTTGTAATTTCAGAAAGTCAAAAGGGGAGTTTGAATGAGGTTTGTGTAAATCTTACTGTTCATGAATTACAGTAAGTGATTTGTTCGACTATTTTACCCTCACTATGTTAAAGTTCAGCAAGTCTCCTTGATAAGATAACATAGACAGACCAGACATGTCTCAAATTATATTTTTGTCCACTCATTATTGATGCAATGAAGAATTTAGGCGCTTGAATATATATATAAATATGTAAGTTCCTGCTCACGCGGTGCGCTCGGGCACACACGCTGACCCGCTTACCAAAACAAAAAAACTATACTTCCCCGCGCGCTCAGCTGGCCCGCAATGCCTCACCCTCTTCCCCTCCTCCCCCCCGCGCGCGCTTGTGTAAATCGGAGGACACCCGGCACTCATGCTTGGAGCGCTCTCCAAGCATGAGCGCGCTCAGCGCCAGCGGGGACTCAGCCTTAGACATGTCATAGTGTAATTTTAGACTAAAACATTACGTTTATGACTTCTGAATGTTATCTTTAAAAATTGTATTCTTGTGAAGTACTAAAAATGGGTTAACTTTTTTTCTCTCTCTCTCTTTTCTCAAGTATTCGTTTGTATTGGGGCTGCTCCTCGCTGTGTGCTGGTGTTCCCTGGTGTGCCTTAGTCGTGTTTATATGGGAATGCATTCCATTCTGGTAAGGCCATTATTGGACATTGGACACGTCTGTTGCTCTTTCAGTTGTACTTTTTCTGTGTGCATTTTTTTTTTGTGTGGAATTAGTGAAAGGGAAGGTATAATTTATATATTTTTCTAACTTGTTGATCCATCACTAGTTCGTTGTTTTTTATTTATTTATTTTTCCTCCTCCTCCTCCCTGGTTTATTGAACTGTTAAATTATTAAAGTGATCTTGTTATTAATGATATAATTTTTTTTTTTTTTTTTTAATATTTTACTTGTAGCCATCTATATGTTTTACTTTTTGAGAATGACTTATTGGCTAGACCAAATTATTGTTACGCTGTTTCCAAAAGAAAAGCATGAAAAGAGCGCACACTTTTTTTCTGCTTGCAACTTGGACACCGATCATTAGCTGAGCTGACATTTGATTTTTGTCCACTTAGGTCAGAGATTACATTTATCAATTTGGCAATTGACACACCATTTAAAACACAACTTTGTCGCATATAAATCCCTTTGTCTTCTAAATCCTAAATAGATATGTAAATATTTATATTATGCATTCAAAGAAGTTTAGTTTGTTTGTACTTCCGTGGAAATAATGCTGAAACAGCTGCATCATATGCTTATTGTAAGCCATGCATGTTCTATAGAAAATGTTCAGTATGCTAAGTGTTACAAACCTTCTAAATCTAATTTTCCACTCTATAACTTTGAGTAAATGTAAATAAAAATCCTGTAATAAAAGCTTGAACAATGAGAACAAAACAAGACAATTTAAAAGGAGCAGTTTCTCTTCTTTGATGCCACCCTTTTTTGGGGTGGGGGTGGGGTGTCTCCAGAGTTGAGCCGTGTTAATTTCAGCTCCAGAGACCCCCTGATTTCCGAGATGCATGCTGGGAATGCTAATACCAGTACTTCCTGGTTCTTTGAATCCGACCACGTCATACAGGCCAATAGGCAGACGTGGCAGGTGGATTTCTATTGTCCTCCGTATCGCTGGAGATTTAAACCACGAATTGTTTCCGGTGGAAGAAATTGTACCTGCGCTATCTGTACAGGTATGCATCTCGGGAACCGGGGGTCCACGGAGCTTAAATCGGCATGTTCTAGCTTCGTAAGCCCCCTACGGTTAACAAGAAAAGTGCTGCTTTAAGCAGAATTGTTCTATTCCTGGTGTCATTTTCCCTGATGTGCGTCTGTTCCAGGGTCTACAGAAAACAATACATTTTTGCTCTTGTATCCATATATTCCACATATATTTTGAAGGCTGTTCTGTCTCTAAAACATTATATAACTTCTAAATTGTAAAGATCACAATTCAAAGTGTGGGCAGGCGAGAGAGCACAAAGTGTCACTGTTCCGCTTATTTCCAATCCGGGAATTGTCTAAAGCAGCGGTATTCAACTTTCTTTTTTTTTTTTTCTTTAGTTACGGAACCTTAGCATTTGATTGTGAAATTGTGTGGAACCCCAAGCCTTGCCCTACCCCCGTGTCTCTCCCCTCCCTCACACTTCCCCTCCCCTCCCACTTCCCCTCCCCCCCTCGCACCCTTCCTTCACCCCCCTCGCACCCTCTCTCTCCCTTCTCCGCCCCCACGCACTCCCCCCCCCTCGCACCCTTTCCCCCACCCCCCTCGCACCCTCTCCCCCACCCCCCTCGCACCCTCTCTCTCCCTTCTCCCCCCCCCACACACACTCCGTCCCCCACTACGGGAGCTGCTGGTGCTGAGCGCGTGCTCTTACTTGATCTTGATCACTTGATCCCTCCTGTCAGCCGGAAGTTGACGCTACTTTTGGCGCTGACAGGAGCAGGGAGAGGACGGATATCAATGACTAGGCGGCTGCTGAGCTAGAGAGCCGCCAGCACATTGCTACGTGGGACAGCTGGGAGAGTTGTCCCAGCTCTCCTCCCCCCCAGCCCCCTGGTGCTCACAGAAACCCTGAGGGGGGCTCGCGAACCCAGGTTAAAAATTAGTGGTTTAAAGTATGTCTGCTGGATTAATCATATATATCAGAACCTCTAAATCTAAAAGTAATCAGGTAACCCATGCAGAAAGAGAAGAGGTTCTTCATCTTTTTTTGATTTGCTAGCCAGTGCCTTGTTACAGACTGGATTGTAAAGCTTGGTGGTGGGTAAAAAAAACAAAAACAAAGCACACACTACCAGGGGTGGCAACTCCAATCTTCAATAGCCACCAACAGGTCAGGTTTTCAGGATATTTATGCAACTGTGGCATCGATCCTAAAAACCTGACATGTTTGTGGCCCTTGAGAATTGGAGTTGACCACCCCTGTACTATATTGATTACAGTAAATACAAAACATACCTTGTATGCATGCATATTTTACACTTAAGTTCAGTTAAGACCTATTAGTTAATGTTCCTTTTGACAGTGCTGTTTGTTTGTAATAAGGATATTCTGTATATATATCTAATGGACTCGCATAGAGACAACCTTTATTTCTCACTATTAATAGCGCAATCCATACATGTGCAAACTGACTTCTGGTGAAGTTACTGTAACTTGCTCAAAGCTTCAAAATAAACAAATATATATAACACTTGCTGCTTTTATGCACGTCTATACAAGAACTACATTAAACAAGAAAGTTATATGAACATATGCTGACATTTTGCTTTCATTACTAAAACGTACTATATTTTGAAATCGGCATTTTAAAATCTTTACTTTTTAAGTTGACGTCCATAAATCTAATACTATAGGATTAGATGATGATCTATATGTAGCATGGAACGCTCAGTTGGCTAATCCTGAACTGCTGTTACTTTTTCTTTTGCAGGATGTTATTGCTGGTTTCTTGTACGCAATTATCATCTTGGTTGTCTTCCATCCTGCTTTGGAGATAATTGACACGTTCAACCTAACTTACAAGTATGCCCCCCTAATTATCATCAGTCTTCACCTAGCCTTGGGTATCTTCTCCTTCACGCTTGACACCTGGAGCACATCCCGAGGGGACACAGCTCAGATTCTTGGCAGTGGGGCTGGAATCGCGTGTGGATCACATGTAAATTACATGTTGGGTCTGTTGTTGGATCCATCACAGGATACATTGCCTTTCACACCATCTATCAATGTGATTCTACTGGGAAAAGCCATGCTGCGGTTTTTAATTGGAGTTGTGGTTCTTTTAATGATAAGAGCAGTGATGAAAAAGATCTCCATTCCTCTGGCTTGTAAGATTTTTGGCATTCCATGCGATGATGTTCGAAAGGCAAGACAAAGAATGGAAGTGGAGCTGCCTTATCGCTATATTACATATGGAGTGGTTGGATTTGGTGCCATGTTTATAGTTCCATACCTGTTTACCTGGGTTGGTCTCCTTTGATATAGGTACAGTGTATGCAGTATGGAGAGATGACCTATAATAACCCAAAAGTTGAAACGGGTTACGTTTTTGATCTCTTCCTTGACACAGACTTGTAACAATTCCTTATCTTTCTGGAGTAGAATTCACTTTTATGCAAAAGCTTGTTTAAGCCCCATCCATTTTATTAAATGCTTTATATGGCAGATATTTATCTGGACCAAATTTGCAGTAAAATAGTCCATTACATTCATCATTATCGCAAATAATTCTATGCCTAGCGTAAAATGGTGACATTTTTGGTTGTAAATCTCAAACCAATGATTTTAAATTCAGGTACTGTATTAAATTGCTTGATAATTGTGCCTTTCTTTTGCTGAAATCACAAATGCCATGTATACTGTGATGTAAAGATAAGAGGGCTAAACTTAGTTTGAGCCAGAGAATATTTTTGGACTATAATGTTATGGTTGGTTCTTTGTATTTGTAAGGTTTTACAGATAACGGAGCTATGCACAAATAGGTATAATGGAAAAGATGTTTATGTGCTAAGTTGGCACCTTCACTGCTAAAATGAATAACTTTTTTAACAAAGGATTTAGATCTTGATTTTTTTTTAATAGGTTTACTGCAATTTGCAAAATGTGTTCCTTTGTTTTTGTTTACGGTAGATTTACTTGGAAAAGTTTGTATGTGCTAGGAGCAAAATTAAATATATACAAATCTATTTATTGGAACATCGGTGTGTTGCCATCCGCGGCTATAGAGCAGTCATTTTAAAATGTTACAATTCTTTGATTGGTACCTCCTAAATCAATTCGGCCGTTTTATTCATGTTAAATAATCCATGAATATATCAATTGTATGTATTTTCTTTCCCAAGTTTTACAAACAATTACAAAAAGGAAGCAAAGAAGCAGATGTCACACTTTGCTGTGACAAATAGGCCCATATCTACCAAGTGGTGCTATTCTATAAGACAATGTACAGCCTTGAGTGGGCTACATGGTATGTTGTGGCACTGGAAGGTGTCATACAGAATATCACTGCTTAGGAAATGTGCATATGCCCATGCTTATTTGAAACTGAGCCACATACCAGTAGCAACACATTTATGGTACGTTAACATTTCAAAATGTGAACTTGTTATGCAAAGTTTCATAAACAAAGTTGGTCCTTTAGGAATGTATAAACAGGCACACGGTCTTAATCATCAAGGAGGTTTAATATGCCACTAAGACCAACGTTTCGGCTGTCTAATACTGCCATTCTCAAGGTGAAGGCCTTGAGAATGGCAGTATTAGACAGCCGAAACGTTGGTCTTAGTGGCATATTAAACCTCCTTGATGATTAAGACCCTGTGCCTGTTTCTTCATTACACTGGATCATATTGGGACTTCAGGAGCTCCCCAGAACCAGCGCACCGGCAGCTAAGTACCCCACCTCTATTACCTATGTGACTGAGTGTGTGTCTCATCCTCTATCTTTAGGAATGTATAACACAAGATTGAAATAATGGTAATAAACCACTAATATGTTAATGGTTATTTAAGTTTGAAATTGCATGGATTTATATTTTGTCATATGTTTTTGTTCGTGATTTATTTTTTTGTTCTAAATATGTAAAAAAAAAAAAAAAAAATAATTCTGATCTCTGTTGCTTGGGTCAAGATGTTGAGAGACCTATATCAAAGATGTAAGGGTTTCTTCAGTACAGTGTGATAATGCAGATGCTACACTAACTCCCATTCAAGTCAGTGGGAATTTCCATGTGGTAGTGCTGTATCAGCACTTCATCGCACTTTACTGAAATGGCCCGTTACTGAAATGGCCCGTTAGAGCTTGATTCATTTTTTAAAATACAAATCGGTTGCTCGTGCTAATTAAGCAACTCCCCTAAACGTACAAAAGAAAATTAAATATAATATTTTTTTATTTGAATAGATGCACATTAGAGGGGCATTGTCTTTTTTGCTTTTTATTTTTTTAAATGAAACGGTTCCTTAACGTTACGGCATTGCAATTATCTAAGCTGACGATCGATCCACGAAGATCATGCTTCACAGGGCACACACACACACACTATGGCTTTCTATTTCGAAGGAGGAAGTGCTGGGACTCCCTAAATACCGCTAGCAACCCAAGGAAGCTTTGCTTAATAATACATTGAAAACCATTAAAAAGGACAAAGGGTGAAAATAAAAATACAGGCATTCCCCGGTTTAAGGGCACTCACTTTAAGTACACTCGCGAGTAAGGACATATCGCCCAATAGGCAAACGGCAGCTCACGCATGCGCCTATCAGCACGTCCTGAACAGCAATACTGGCTCCCTACCTGTACCGAAGCTGTGCGTAAGCGGGGAGACTACAGAGCCTGTTACACATGCGTTATTTACATCAGTTATGCACGTATAGGACGATTGCAGTACAGTACATGCATCGATAAGTGGGGAAGAAAGGTGTGCTTCACTTTAAGTACATTTTCGCTTTACATACATGCTCTGGTCCCATTGCGTACGTTAATGCGGGGTATGCTTGTACTGCATTTATCTAATGCTACACAACTGATAAAAAAAACCCATAGGATTTTGAATGAAATGCTGCTTTAAATATACAATGAATGTTTTGAGCTTTATTTTAGGATAAGATGAGTGTTTGAAATGTGTCCAAAACATTGCAAAGTGATGGCTATATATTGCTTTGATGTGAGAATGTACAGAAAATCTGTTCTCAATCACCTCTTTCATAATGTTCCGTGAACATGAAACCGGTGTCTAAATCTAAACCCTCAAGCTGTCAACACAACAAATGGATAATAAACAATATATTCACATTTATAACTTGCCGAAACAAGAACATCTGTGTTAATAAGTATTTACTTAAGGGGACAGACTGGCTACATTTCACAAGTGCTCACATTTTGAAACTGGAAGGTATGATATTTCGGATATTTTAATTTGCCTAAAAGCCGACAGTCTGACCCTGTGATCAGTTTTCGGTTGGGTAATACATGTACTTTGATTAAGGAAAAACAAATAAGCATGTCTGGATATCAAATTAGTCATGAAGATGAGGTTTGGTGTTTGTTTTTTTAATGCTAATTATTGACACTGGGCTGTTTTAATATCCTTTTAGAAGTGCCAAAGAAATAAAGTTTGAAAAATGCACTGAGAAGTTGGGTTATCAAAGCATGGCCCAAAATCCTAATTCAATCTGTTGCTTACCCTGACCTTACCTTCCCTCATGCCTTAATATCAGAGAATAATAGTTTATTGCCACTTTGAAGTTACTTTACATGGAACAATAATTACATTTATTTGCTTCAGTACTTTTTTTTTTTTTTTTTTTTTTGCCCCGTAATAGGTAAGGTGCTTGATTATTCAGACTTGAGATAAGACTGTTTCAGCATCATTAGCAAAGACATACCGAGTGTTTTATTTTTTCCAAATGAGATATGAAGGTCAATTTGTAGACCTTTCAAAGTCCTATTTCTAAGTCATCAGATTTGCAGTAACTAATAAGGATCTCTTGACGTTGCCCCTGACTTCTTGGCAAGATTGTAAAGTTTGCCTTTCCACCTCCGCACCTTTTCATAAGTAAAATATTCTCCATTGGCGGCGGAGCATATTTTAGTCAAGGATGACTTTTTTTTTTTTTAAAGTTATTGTTAAATAGACCTGTAAATGAATTCCAGAATGTGAGATTGTTCACGGCAGTGTGATTTTTTTTAAAAGGGCTTTAATGGGACATTGGCAGAGATTATGTTAGAGAGCTGTGAGCAATGGGTTTTTTTTTTTAAATGCCTAACTACTTACTAAAAACTGCCCTATAAATTATTTTTACTTAACCGTATTATTTCACCTTGCAGTCATTTCCATATGTCAGGTTAGTTATTTGCATACTATTTAAACTTGTGTTATAAATGTCTCCAGGTTTTTAGAATTCATTTAAGCCTCCCATTTGTTGCAGTGATTATGCATACTTTGCAAAACTAGGTATTTATAACATGATATACACTTAGTAGTGAGAGAATCTAGACACACACAAAAGCAATCTCTCGTAATGTACCATACTGTACAGTATGCCTAGGTGTCATTTCCCCCCCCCCCCCCCCCCCTACATCATTGATTTTATGCTCTTAATTCCTATGCCCCTATTCAATGTCCTGTGACGCTCAGGACCGCCACCAGCTTCTGTAAGGCCCCAAGTTAATGGTGTAGGGGGGGTTGCTTAGCGGGATTGAGTGGAGGTTAAGGGTGGAGAGCCTGTTTTCTCCTGTATACCTGGCAGAGGAAGGGCTCCCTCATCAATCCCAGAAGTCACACCCTGCTTCTGGTCAGGCCCAACTTCCTGGGTTGGGCCGGTGGGGCCCTCTCGGCGCTACCCCGCTCCCCCCCAGTGGTGGCCACGCCGAAGCCCCGTCCCTCGTGTTGAACAGCTTAGTTCAAACGATTGTGACTGAAATCTTGACCAGAAAGGGGAAGTGGCTTTATAGCATATTGAATAAGAGCTTTGTTGCAGATGTATAGATTACATTGCACATCTGCCTGTACCAAAAACTGTATTTTATGCTGAAATGTCTGACTTTTCTAAACTAACTTCTCCCAAAATGGGCACAGTGTAATAAATCCATCATAACTATTTTACATTTCAGTACAGAAGTCTAAAAACTATTAGTTTTAAGTCATTCCCCTAGCCTGTGACATGCAATGTCTTGTCTGCTGTCTGTCACTGCAGTGTGGATTGTAGCATGCAATAATAGGGCATTATGCAAATTGGTAAAATAATTATTTGCTCACAATAATGATCTTTGTTTACATAGCAAAAATAGTGAAAAGCTTACTATTTGTTTTTTGTGTGGTGCATGATAGCTTGAATTTTCTGAATTTAAAAATAGATTATGGGTCTTCACTTACATTATTCCTAGTCCCAATCCAATATTAACATGTTTCTGTTAAAAAATATAAACCTGCAAAACCAACACTGGCAGAAGGTTTCACTAAAGAGATTAGTCCGTTTTGTGCCAAATAGTTTGATTTTCTCTCTTTGCTTGTAATGTAGAATGAGAATATGTTGCATTTAGAAAGCATGCTATTTCTGTATTCTGCTTTTTATTCATTTGTTCAAAACAGGAAATGCGTTTAATTGCTGAACAAGTATGTTACTTTTTGAATAGGGTTGTGTTTTCTATTTTAATGAAGAATGGTAAAGGGAGATCTGGAATATGCAAGCTTGTGAATGAATACCTTTCCTGGCTGTGATTGTGGCCTGATATATGATTGTCATCTCGGGCAAGGCCGTTTTATTTCAGTGCTTTTTTTTTATTTTTCACTAAACTAATACAGTCACTATCTCACAAACGACAATTGATGGCACTTGGCAGTCTCATGCTGAACCCAAACAAGGGTTTCATTGTAGGATTTTTCTTACTCCGCTATGTTGGTAGCCCCTAAAAAAAGCTGTATGTTCTGTATACTCCATTACAATTGTTGTGCTGTTTATAGTTACAATACAAGAAAGATGGAGGCACACAAGTCGTTGCAAAAATGCTGATCTTCACTTTATGGTATAATGTTTTGGGGACACCGCCCCTTCCTCAGACAAAGCCACCTATGTACTAAACATACCCCAAGCAGTCCCTTACCACCCAAGGGACTCTGGGGTATGTTTAGTACATGGGTGGCTTTGTCTGAGGAAGGAGCGGTGTCTGAAACGTTACATTTGTTTTCTGCCATATACAATGAAGTAAACTTCAACGTTTTTGCAGCTACTGTACGATGTGTGCCTACATCTTTCTTGTATTGTACCATTTAAAAGCTTATATTTGGAACATAGGGGCACCGGTGGGCTAACTTGCACCAAAATTCTTCCCCTTTATGAGCAACGTATAAGCAATAGGAGTGCCTCTGTATATCTTTGTATTATTATTGATGTTTGTTTAGTTAGGTTAAATAACCTAAATATGTATAGTTTTTTTTTTACCATTTTAAAGAAGGTCTGATAGTTCTTCAATATGTATATCTTTGAAAATACCACTCTATAAACCCTTGATGTTATCTGTATAAAGTAAGATGAATAACAAATGGTATTTGAATTGAGTAAAACAATTCCCTCAATTGAGAGAGAGTGAAACTTATAAAGTCTGTACCAAAAAAAGTCAGACCTGTCTGGGAGGGCTTTTCTTTCTAATTGCCAGATATCTAACCTGTTTTGTTTTATTTTTAGTATTGCACACATTTTTCCTTACAAAATCTCCTAAGATTATTTTACTGCTCATTAGTGTAACATTTTTATTTAAAATTGCTAGTACATGCAAAAACAAGACAAAACATTTTACAGCATAGAAGTGGCAAATACCAGATTAATCTAAAAGCTCACATTTTCAGGAATATTGGCATATTTTTCCTACAATAATACATTAAAAGCCAAAGACTTGAGTGCACAAAACCAACTGTCAGGCTGGAAATTGAGACGGTATGACCTGTCGACATAACCTGGAGCAATACAAAGTTGAGTTATGTGGCTCATAATTATTGCAGTGAAATATAATGCCCATGAGAGCACAGTTCAGTAATGAAGCTCCTTTATGCGATTCATTTGTTTTAAAATCTTTGTGTGAACCTGACTCGCAGATTACACCAGCAATAAACAATTTATGGTGTACTATAAATTGTATTCTTGCACAAACTGTTGTTCCATTGGAGTCACTCCTACAAGAAAGATTGTTTGCAAAGTGAATAAAATGAACATAATGCAGCTTATACTTTGCAACATATTGAGTATTTACATTTGTATATGCATGCTTTTAAACAAAATCTATATTTTAAAGTAATCTGTTTTTATAAATGGGTATGTAGGTATTGTCTGGTGAGAAGTATTTAAATGCACTGTTGAAGAAAATACATTGGGTGTTCATACATTTCACTTATTTTTTTTTTTACACATAAAGGGGGATACAGGCACAACTTGTGTCAGCCGGCTTGGTAAGTAAGCTAATAAAACCAAGCCAACCCTGCACTCCCATGCACTTATCCTCCTAAACTTTAATTCCAAACTGTGGTAACTCGCTATTCATTTTATTTTAGGGGGTAATTCTATATCTGCTGAAGGGGATTTTTGGTCAGAAAACAGCCTGAACAGGCCCTTTGGTAGATCTAGAATAAGGCCTTTGGTGTTTTAATAGCCATTTGTAAGAAGGCTATACAAACTCAGGTATGGAATGTGTTGATCATGAGTATATTCTGAGCTACTACATGATTCACTTTTATTTTAATCAAACCACAAGTTACCTTGGGTTGCATCTGTGACTGAGATCTGAATATTTTGTTCAGGTACAATCCCTTCACTTTCAAATGAACCACAAATTCAGTGCAAACTTGGACATTTTTGTCAAACTTCCCATACTAAGAAATATTGAGTGAGTGAGTGTTTCAGGATTAGAAAAGCAAAGCCTGAGACAAACATTATATTTTGAAGGAATAATCCGTAAGTCGCAGAACGGACATATTCATGAGTGTTCCGCGTAAACATATCCATGCAAATAAATAGTTTGGCAAAATCATGTATATAAATCACACTTTCATGAATGTAACCCATGATGCAGCCAAAATTATGGTGTGCAAAGTACACACTTTGTTTAATGTCAAGTAGTGGATTTGGACATGTCTATAATGCAGCCAAGTTACCATGTAACACACTGCTTTTTTTATTCTATGTTTGTTTCCACTTATGCAGATGAATGTCTAATTATAAATTCCAGAAAGTTTTTAAATATTCATACATCATGGCGCTATTACTGATTGGGGTTTCCTTTTTGTCTCACTTTTTTCACTAGCGGATATATGTTTGGAGGGGACGCTATTATTAATTAAAACAAATATATTGCCAGTACTTACAGGACCTATATTAAAATAAAGAATGTTTATAAATGTTGCTTTACTGTTGTCATAATTGCAAATAAAAAAATAACCTTTTATCTGTCTGTAATTGCATCTAATGAAAAAAATAATAAATTAGTTTGATTTGAAAAAAATGTTGATTTTATTGCAAGTTTTGATCATATTTTTAACATGCAAGATTCACAACCTTGATGTCCCTTAGAACACACGTTTATTTAAAACGAAATGATACAGTATGACAGTAAGTATTGGTTAACACAATACACTTTAAGACCTATGGTTGTGAAAGCTCTGTACAGGTTAATTTCATATATGAAAAACCCTTGGTCCCCTGGAGGTATCAACCTTCAATACATTTAAGGGAAGGTGAACAAGTATAGCTTCAGTTCTTTTTGAGACAAATACAAAAATGTAACATTCTGCATTGTATAGTGATACTCTTACTACATAAGCTTTATAGCAGGGCTCTAAAACTGGTGGCACGTGGACAATTCCTGTCCACGAAGGACCATACAGTGGCTCTTTGACTGTCTTCTGGTAATGTCATTGAAATTGTTCTGACATGCAAGTCCAATTTTTTTTTTTTTTACACAAACCAATTTTAGGCTAGGATGATGTAAAATAAATATGGTACGGATGTTATAAATGCTTGTAAAATGAAAGAATAATCATTTGTATTTTTAAATGTCTTAAATTACATTACAATACTCTTGTGGGTCTTTTAAGCCAAGTTCATTTTGATCAACTAGTTTTCCCAAACAGGACTGGAAGAGCCCTGCTGCATAGTATTCAAAATCCTTAAAAGTTCATTCTAAGGTCAGAGGTACCTTAGGCTGCCCTTATAATCACTTCTCCCGTGCTTCCCCCTGTCTGGAATTTCCTACCACGCACCATCAGCCTCTCCCCCGGCATTAAGACATTTAAAAAACTCACCTTTTCAATGTAGCTTATCTGGCCATAACCCTAACATCTGCCACCCACCGTCCAACCCTATTTGGACCAGCTCTGTAGCTGGACCAAGCTCCATGCTATCACCCCCACCAACAAAACCTTAATGGGATCAGCAGTGCGGCTGGACCATACTCCTTCCTGAGGCATACTCTGTACTACAATGAGCAGCCGCTTTAGCTTTTGTTCCAACATTGCCCCTTACTTCCTTTAGATTGTAAGCTATCATAAGCAAGGCCCTCATTACCTTCTGTATCTGTTTGCGCTGGTTTGGTCTTGGCATGTAACTCAGTTTATGTAATATACATAACTCTATTTTTAGCTTTAGGGATCAATAGATACTAACCAGTTTATTTGCTGGTGTTACTTCTCGGACAGTGTAACAGACGTCCAGTAGAGAGCAGCGATGCCATGCTCCCCGAACCAACAAAAAACACCTGATTATAGTTTATATTGGACATTAAATAAAATTACTTGCGTAACTCAGGAACCGAGGAGACCCAGAGCTAATAATAGCAGTAGTTCATCTCAGAAGAACCACTCGTGAATACTTAACCTTTTTGTTTTTAAATAGTTAAAAGTAGGTGGAATTGCTACTTGAAAATTGAAAACAGCAAGGAGAAAAGTTTAAAATAAATTTGATAATCCGCTTTTGAATTCTTCTTAGTGGCGGTGCAACCATACAGAAAAGAAGCATAAAAAACATATATAGTGTAGGGGTAAATACAAATTAGCGGCAGCCCTTATATTCTATGCTTTATAGACATGTATTTTTCTTTTGTTTCAGCGTTGAGTGGAACATGTATGGTATTCGAGTCGATGCTTGTGGTATAAAGAAAAAGATAATATAGTACACGGTGCAATATGTTTTGATATGTGAATATTCTAAAATATAAACGGATTTTCAACTCACAAACATGTATTAGTAAAATAGCCCCAAAGAGTCCCGTTTGTTATTCACACTTGGTGTATGCCCATACTTCCTGTTTTGTGTGTCTCTCTGACTTATTACAACGCGTTTTGCCCAGGGATCCATCTGTTTTACAGGGCATCACATTGAGCTAAGTACCAGGGCAGTTGAATGTATTCATTGTGCCCAACATCCGGTCTCAAACAATGGCCAACATTGGTAACGTTTTGCAAGATTAACAGTACATCTATATTAGGAAACACATTGCACTGCTGGGAGCTAAAGGTAAAAACCCCAAAGTGAGACAGGAACGTGTGAACATGGCTGGATAACTCTACAATACTAGAATTTAAGTTATTGAAATAGCCAGTTGCCAGACATCTTTCTGCAGCTCTTTACTTCTTACTTTCAGGTTAAAGCTAATTTGAATAAAACGTATATTGTTTGCCTTTCATATTTACCTCTTTACATCTACGCTTTATAGCTGCTACCTTATTGTGAAACGCCTAACACCTCAACCTGTTTGTCTGTCGTTGGTCTTACCTCGTACAAAAAGGCTGTGGAAAGATATATCTTTCTAAAATATTTATCAACCGATTTCCATTGCATTATATGAAGTAAGCAGGCTGACCATCGCAATGCTACTGTTTCCTCAACTATTTAAAAAAAAAAATTGGGTGGATATATCATTGTTCCACACAATATTTACATTGCAGGCCTCTAGCAGCAAAAGGGTTAATGGTGGTATTAAACATTAAAAGAGCAGTGACTACATTAAATAAAATGAAAGTACTTGGCATTTCAGTAATGTCCAATATAAACTATAATCAGGTGTTTTTTTATTTTTTTATTTATATATAGAAGGTTCATGATATTAGAGCAGTGGTAGGCATCAGGATATCGGTCTGGGCCATTTGGCTGCTGGGACAGTTGGCCACCGGGACATTTTTGCTGTGCATCTGCGGGAGCCAGGGTATGTAACCCCTAAACCTGACCCCTAACCTACTGCTGGCAACCAAATGGCTGCAACGAAGAGCCCCAATCTGACATGATGTAGCTTAAGTGCTGCATGTGCAACCCGTAAACCCTCAAAACGGATGCATATTATCCGCACACAGAGACAGAAAACAGGCAGGAGGGACATTGCAGCCGTGCGTAGGCACTTCTTCCCAGTCAGCTTCTTGACGCCGGCTCACTGATGAACACTGTCCCGCTCCTCTCCTTACACTGGGAACTAGTGATGAGCATGGTCATTAGGCAGCTAAGGGAATGGGGAGAAGCTGGAATCCTCTCTTTCCTTCTCTTCTCCCTCCTGCCTGCTCTTCCCCTTGCGCCGCCCCTCCCCCACCGTGCTTGGCTCCAGTGTCAAATGAAGCTGCGTGGGTCATGTGACGTCACGTGACCCTGCGGCGTCATTTGACACCGGGTTGCCATCACGATGCGTCACTGAAAGGCAAGATAAGTGTAGTTACAAAGGCCTCGTGATCGCCAGCATTTAATTTAAATGCCTTTGGGGAAGCGCATTAGAGGGTTTTAGAGGGTTTTTTAAAATCGGGCTCAACAACAATAGCCCTACTATTGGAGCAAATAAAAAATGTACCAGGTTTAGCACAAAAACAATGGGAATTTTTGTCTGGTAAGAGACTTTACTAAATGATCCCCTATAGTCACATATATAATAATAATCAGAAACAGGGCACGCACAAAACAAAAAAATAAAGGTAAAGGGAGGGTGCGTACTGTCCTAAAACATACAGAAAAAGGAAAAAAGGGACAAGCACTCCTATATGCAAAAAAGTGAAATTTATTGACAACTTTTTGGTCCCCACGTGAGAAAGGTCCCAGTGGGGACCGAAATGTTTAGTCAATAAATTTAACTTTTTTGCATATAGGAGTGTCTGTCCCTTTTTTCTTTTTTATATATACATATATACACACACACACACACACACACACACACACACACTGTTCAGAAAAAAACAGTACCCCATATTTTGCAGAAAAATTACTACATTTTCATTAAAATGTTAATTATAGGTGTCACAGTACATTTTCACATTTAAGAATTATTTGACAATCTAATAAATATTCTTTAGTGACGGTGTGATGACCTCATTGTCACGGTGAGATTATGGCAGGCTGTATAAGTCACACATAAATATATATAACAGTTGATATATATTTATAACTGGGTCTGAATTGGGACGAGACTTAGATATGATAAAATATAATTTATTCCTTGATAAAGGTGAACACACAATAATGTACAAATAACAGGCAAAATATAGACACTTACTTAAAATGGAAATGATGAAGCAGTCACAGCTGGATTGGCAGTTCATACAGCACTCTTCATAGTCATCAAGACACCAAAGACATGAAAAGACCTCTGGCAGGAAGACAGTGCATAGCGTTTCTCTCAGCAATCAAGATGGTATAGAACAGACTGAACACTTGAAGAACTTGAAGAACATGAACAACACTGGATAAGGGCTTGACCACAGATTATATACCTTTTGTGGCCCTATCCTTGACATTAAGTACAGGTGATTAGCTTTCAATTACCTCCAGCCACTCACTAACGTGGGAAAGCATTCTGACCCATGCCCCCCTGCTAGTTAGCACATGCGCAGTAGAACTCTGGGGTCTCATTTCTGAAGCCACACATTTGCATCAGGAATGCCAGCCAGTCTATCCATTTGGAGTTCTGGCAGGAAAACCTTTGTTGAAAGGTGTGAAATGGGACACTTAAAGACTGCTCTGGTTTGAGCCTGCTCCGCCCTCATGTAAACAGGGAGGGTGACAAAACCCTTTGAACAATACTTAAGTCCTCGACATTGGGTCACCTCTAGGGCCATCTGCTATCCCGGTATGCAAAAGAATTTCCTCTGGGTTCTATCCATACCTTGGGACACAGTATTAAACATAAAACATAAATGTATTAAAATATCCGGTTCCGCTGGGTCCAGCAGGTCCAATCTTCCCAGTTCTCAATGTCGGAACTGGGACACCATATGGTCCAAAAAGAGACGTGCTACGACCTTCGGAACCGGAGTTACACAAATGCACCTTAAAACATTTTTAATTTTAATACAAAAATCTCCGCTAAAAGAAATCTCAGCTTTTCACTAAATCCCCATTGAAAATAACGTGCTCCGCCGCCATGGGTTTCAAAGGAGCAACTCTGCCGTTGTAGTCAATGGAGTTTCCTACCATAGACTTTCAATGGGGAACCGCCGCCATTGAAGTCTATGAGAAAATTCACAAATCTTTACATTCGTCCATACTCCGTCTGGTTGGTCTGAGGGGGCTGGGAATGGGCATGCATTAAAGCCGGAACCTTGGCTACATGCCACCCAAATCCCATCCCTCTGGGCATTCCAGAACCGGAGATATGGACTTACACATTTCAACATTTTACACTTAGTCATTTTTTCACCATGCGGCTTTTCCCCCATTAGAATCAATGGTAAAAGTCCCGAACTTTCAAGGGGTCCATACTCCGTCGGGTTGGTCCAAGAGGGTCAAGGATGGTTCTGCAGTGATGCCGGAGCAGTGACTACAGATACCCCAAGCCTTGATCCTCTGGTCCCTCCAGAACCGGAGATATGGATTCCTAAATTACAGCATTTCACACTTAGTCATTTTTCGGAGCTGTTTCTGCCGCCGCCATTGAAGCCTATGGCGCGACCCGCTCTTCTCGGTTCGACCCTTATCGGGGGTCCAGGATACGGGGACCCAGTTGTGGTCGTGTGGGGGGAGGGCTAGGAACTAGGGACAGAAAGAATTTTATTTCTAGGGCCCCCAGAACAGTTTATTCCCACGCCATTTGTCGTTGAACTTGACTTGTAAGTGATCAAAGCTCTCCTATTGAAAATGTATCCGCTTTGCGGTTAAGCGGTTTGGAAGGCAGCCAACTCATTCCTGGAAAGCTCTTTCGAGGGTTTCTCCATTGAAGTCAATGAGCCCATAGACTTTCAATGGGAAACCGCCGCTCTCCCTCTCGGACGCCATCTGCTGGTCTTCACAGAAAGATTCACCATTAAAAAGCATTGAGCCCTAATGGCGGCCTATGGGAACCTGCAAAATGGTGCCTGAAAAGGCGGGAAAATTACACAACGGGCTATAATCACTATACCACTATTAACCCTTGTGCTCCCGGATGGATCCCAGTGTGTGTGTGATGCAGACACTGATTAACAATAAAACATGGGGGAACAGGGAATATACATTTTCAGGTTATGACAAGGGTAAAATCACACATCTGGGCCTCAGCCCAGTTAACCCCTTGTCTCCCTGGTGAGGTTAGAGGGTGGCCAATTGGGGTGTAACCCCTTTAATCCGGGGCCAAATCCTCTCCATCGTCACACTCATCAAGCGCATAGTTACAACATGGTGTTTAGTGAAGAAGATAAGCACGTTGTAAAGTGCTTGAGACAGAGCAAGAATTATGGTCCAAAACACATCAAATGTTTCCTGATAAGGGATGGTCGGAAGACGGAAAAAACGAATTCATAAAACAACGTATGCTTCAAGAGTGGGAGCAGCTGGATCACCGCGTTATCGATGATGCAATCACAATCATCGCTCTCACGTTTAGGCGTTTCAGCAGAAGGACATTTTGAACACAGTTTTTACTCAAACTTTACAGTAATCTTCGTGTTTCAGATTAGATTACAACAGTTTTACACAGGCTACAAAGGAAAAAATATTTCTCGTTTAATGAACATGAACCTCCCGCATGTACATGTTGACATAATACAGTGACATCAACTTAGTTAAAATTAGTTGATTGTCTACATTGTGTTTTTTGTTTCGGAATCAGACATCTGGTGGCGATCATCTCGACCAAGTCTCCACCGGTGTTTGCCCGCCGAAGGGCCCTTTGCCGCAGCTGCCTCGCATCACCAAGGTAAGTTCATTGAGGGGATTTGGCGCGTTAGGGTAGGGGGTTAAGGAAGGGGGTTAGGTTTTGAGGGTAGGGGATTAGAGTTAGGATAGGGTTTTAGGGTAGGGGATGATTAATAATTGTTTGTTCTTGTATAGCGCTGCTAGTTTTACAG
This sequence comes from Ascaphus truei, assembly GCF_040206685.1. NCBI lineage: Eukaryota > Metazoa > Chordata > Amphibia > Anura > Ascaphidae > Ascaphus > Ascaphus truei. The sequence goes on along the minus strand of NC_134491.1, from coordinate 53,117,026 downwards.
AGACATTTTGCAGACACAGTCCCTGCCCCGTGGAGCTTACAATTTATGTTTTTGGTGCCTGAGGTACAGGGAGATAGTGACTTGCCCAGGTTCCCCTGCTTCAAACTCCATGCCAATCAGTGTCTTTACTCAGAGCGGCTCCTTCTACATAGAGTAAGGCAGTGATTTCCAACCTTTTATGTTTGGAGGAACCCTTGGAAGTATTTTGAAAAATCTCGGGGAGCCCCTATCTGGCTGACACATATTAGGTTCGACAGGGGTCAGTCACAACATTTCTTACCTCACGAGCCACCTCTATTTCCCACCCTCTACCCATGTATTTCTCTCCCATCCATCTCTCTAACTCTCCCCCCTCCCGCCTCGCATGTATATCACTTGCGTCTCACTCTTACTCCCTCTTTTCCTCACTCACTTCCTCCTGCCCCCCTCTCTTCTCTCACTCGACCCCTACCTTCTGTCAATTAGCCCACTCTCTCAATCCACCCTACAAAATACATACCAAAAAAAAAACCCTCCCGGGGGGGGGGGGGGGAAGGGGGTCTGTGGTCCATTGGAGGAACCCCTGAGACTGCTTCAAGGAGCCCCAGAGTTCTACGGAACCCTGGTTGGGAATAACTGGAGTAAGGGTATGGTTTTAGGGTACCAGGTTAGAGTAAGAATAGTGTTTTAGGGTAAGGGGTCCAGGTTTTTAGGGTAGCGGGTTGCCTTAGTATTCTGGGTTTTTGGGGTAAAGTTAGGGGCTGACCTTGGCGGTGAAGCGTCCGACGGAGAGATGTCCTGGCGGCGAGGTAACTGCTGGCGCTCATTGGGTTGCAGGGAAATGACTGCAACCAAATGCCCTAGACCGTTCTTATATTTATTTATTTATAAAAATGTTTTACCAGGAGGTAATACATTGAGAGTTACCTCTCGTTTTAAAGTATGTCCTGGGCACAGAGTTAAGACAAATAATACATGGATACAAATACAGTTACATAAATGAACAGGGTATACATTATATACAAGACATTGCGTGCACAGTTAAAGAAAATATATATTATGAGCGTATGAAACAGTTACAGACCAGGTTAAAATGTGAGACAGCCTTAGATTTGAAAGAACTTAAACTGGTGGCAGATGTGAGAGTCTGGTAGGTTGTTCCAGTTTTGGGGTGCACGGTAAGAGAAGGAGGAACAGCCGGATACTTTGTTGAGCCTTGGGACCATGAACAGTCTTTTGGAGTCTGATCTCGGGTGATAAGTGCTGCATGTGGTAGGGGTGAGGAGCTTGTTCAGGTAGCTGGGTAGCTTGCCCAGAAAGTATTTGAGGGTGAGACAGGAAAGGTGAACTTTGTGCCTAGACTCTAGTGATGACCAATCTAGTTCTTTGAGCATTTCGCAGTGATGTGTGTTGTACTTGCATTGGAGAACAAAACGACAAATTGAATTGTAGAGGGTGTCAAGTTTGCTAAGATGGGTTTGAGGTGCCGAGCCGTATACTATGTCTCCATAGTCAATAATTGGCATTAGCATCTGCTGTGCGATACGCTTTCTGACCAGGAGACTTAGGGAGGATTTGTTCCTGTAAAGTACCCTTAGTTTGGCATAGGTCTTGGTTGTCAGGGTATCAATGTGCATCCCGAATGTTAAGTGGGAGTCAAACCATAAGCCCAGGTATTTAAAACTAGTGACAGGGGTTAGGGTGGTGTTAGCGTTGGTTCTAATCTGGAGCTCAGTCACTGGAAGCTTTACAAATGTAGTCTTGGTCCCAAATACCATTGTTACAGTCTTGTCAGTATTTAAAAACAATTTGTTCTGGGAAATCCAGTTTTCGAGTCTCAAAAAGTAAGACTGAAGTATGTGTTGAAGGTCAGAGAGGCTATGGCTGTGTGCATATAGGATTGTGTCATCTGCATACATGTGTATTGAGGCTTCCTTACAAGCTGTGGGAAGATCATTATACTGTATAGTGTGAATCTACACAACAGACCTCCAATAGTGCACTTTTTTCATGGGGATTAAGCGATAAATATATATAACTAAATACACAAGGAATCCCTTTTTCCAGGTAGTGTGTGTAGTCTCACATGGTCATTCTTTTCCCCCATTGAATATAATATTGGTTCTCATTTGCACTTCATATTTGTTTTCTTCTTTCCATTACTCTATTTAGCACGAGAATAATAGTATTGCAGTTCCATGTTCCCCCTCTCTGCCACACTTGTTTGCAACACCCGTGCCCGCAGCGCATGCGCACTTCATGCAGCTCGGAGCGAGGCTCAACAGGAATGCTTTTGACCAATGCGGAGAGGGATAGGAGGAGCTTCGAGACTGAAGCGTACTGCGCACGCGCAGTAAACACGTGGGACGTGCAACTCTGCCAGTGAGTCCCTTTAACACTCGCCTGCACCCCTATCCGTGGAAACAGGTGAGCTCCTATAACAATCAGTGAGTGATCAGAGAGGGGGGAATCATAAGCCTGTGTAGATGATCTGTTATTTCATGGCAGGGCTCCTGCACTGAATTGACACCTGCACTTTAGAGAGGAGTCGTATTGCCTCTGGGGGACTGATAACAAATCTGCTAGTGCTTCAAGACTAGAAAACCACAGGGATCACACGCACACGGGAAGTTCCATGTATTTGCGTAGCTGTCAGCCTGTTTAATTACTGATAAGGGAAATTCCAGCGGGGATGACTTGAAACTATATGTGGCAACTTGCCGATAAGATGGTGATCTTGACTTCAACATAACTCCTCCTCTGTTCGTGAAGGATTTGAAGAAGATGATCTTAAAGTCAAATCACTTCTTTACAGCCATTATTTAATCTACCAGTCAACGTTTATTTAATTGTTCTCACAGACGGGTCAGCAAACTATGGTCCCTCTGCCTCTCGGTGGAATAAGTCAAGGTAATGCAAATAAGACATGTCGGTGTATTATGAAATAGTCTGTGGCTCTGATTTTTTTTTACACGCACAGTGTAGGCGGCGTCCCCGCTAGCGCTGAGCGGGCGGTGCTTGCCGCGTTAACTTACATATATATATAAATCTGTACGTTCCCGCTCACGTAGCGTTCCCCCTCACCCGTGTTCAGCGCTTATCAAAACAAAAAAAAAACCTGACTTCACCGCGCTCAGCTGGCCCGCAATGCCGCTCCCCTTTGCCCCCCCCCCCTTAACTTTCACTGACGGCGACGGGTGACATCACGCATTGCCGTTGCGGGCACTATACGTGCGGCCTAAGGCTGCGTCCACTGTGCCGCTGACCGCGCTCATGCTTGAGAGCGGTGACATCACCAACTCTCCAAGCAGGGCCGCCAACAGAAATCATGGGGCCCGGGACAAATGAAAGGAGCAGGGCCCGCACCCTACCCCAAACCCATAGCGCACCTACCACGAAAAAATCTCTTTTAGCGCGCAACCCAGACGGTGACTGGGTGGGTGGGAGACAGTGACTGGGTGGGTAGGAGACTGGGTGGGTGGTTGGGTGGGAGACAGTGACTGGGTGGGTGGGAGACAGTGACTGGGTGGGTGAGAGACAGTGACTGGGTGGGTAGGAGACAGTGGGTGGGTGGGAGACAGTGACTGGGTGGGTGGGAGACAGTGACTGGGTGGGTGGTTGGGTGGGAGATAGTGACTGGGTGGGTGGGAGACAGTGACTGGGTAGGTGGTTGGGTGGGAGACAGTGACTGGGTAGGTGGTTGGGTGGGAGACAGTGACTGGGTGGGTGAGAAACAGTGACTGGGTGGGTAGGAGACAGTGGGTGGGTGGGAGACAGTGACTGGGTGGGTGGGAGACAGTGACTGGGTGGGTGGGAGACAGTGACTGGGTGGGTGGTTGGGTGGGAGATAGTGACTGGGTGGGTGGGAGACAGTGACTGGGTGGGTGGGAGACAGTGACTGGGTAGGTGGTTGGGTGGGAGATAGTGACTGGGTGGGTGGGAGACAGTGACTGGGTGGGAGACAGTGACTGGGTGGGTGGGAGACAGTGACTGGGTAGGAGACAGTGACTGGGTGGGTGGGAGACACTGACTGGGTGGGTGGGAGACAGTGACTGGGTGGGTGGGAGACAGTGACTGGGTAGGAGACAGTGACAGACAGTGACACTTGACAGTGATTGGATGGGTGGGTGCCATTTAAAAAAAAAAAACTTTATTATTATTTAATTAATTAACTGGCACCCGGCCGCGCAGGAGGCCTGGGACGCCAGTGCCCTTTCGCCCCCGCTGTTGGCGGCCCTGTCTCCAAGCATGAGCGTTTGGCTGTCCTGCAAATGTTTATGTTAAGTGCGAGCAGGGGGGGGCGGCGGGGGGCGTGCGTGGCCAAGCAGTGACTGGTGCTGATTGGCTGAGGTCATGTGACCCTTCAGCGCGCCAGAAACACTATTTTATCTGTCTCGGCAAGCATCTAGCGCCCGCGAGCTACTGGCGCGCCACGTGAGCGTGGCCGGACAGCTTAAAATTTATTGTGGTCAGCGGCACAATGGATTCAGCCTTATTCCCCCAGTTGTTATTATTCTTATCATTAGAAAGTATTAATGGTGTAGTGATTAGCCAGTATAATTACAAGCAGGGGACAGTAAGAACATTAGTGTGACTTCTTTTCTTAAGTATTCATTTTTCACAGAGCACATATTTGGGTGGAATTTCCTTAAGGAAGCAGATTAAGGTAAGTCGTTTCAAGGACCAACACTTCAAATCTACAACAGTACATGTTTAAACCAGTTTCACGTGTTACTCAGGTGCTTGACGGTCACTTGCATGGCACGTCACTGGGTAGTTTCACTGCTACTTGTGACCTATTGATCGCTACAGTGGCAAGAAAAAGTTTTTGACCCCCTTAGGATTTTCACATATTTCAAACCTAAAATGTTATCCGAGCCTAATCTAAATCCTAATAGATAAAGATAACCTGATCAAACAAATGACACACAAACATGATACTTGTTCAACATTTATTTATCCACAAATGATTCAACATTCAATATCCATGTCTGAAAATGTGTGTGAACCTTTAGATTCAGTACCTGGTGGCGCCCTCTTGAGCAGCAATGACTTCAACTAAGCGTTTCCTGTAACTGCTGGTCAGTCTCTCACATCGGTTTTGAGGAATTTTGTCCCTTTCCTCCTTACAGAATTGCTTCAACTCAGTGACATTTGAGGGCTTCCTTGCACGGATAGCTCACTTCAGGTCCTGCCACAACATTTCGATGAGGTTTTGGTCCGGAATTTGACTAGGCCATTCTAAAACGCGGAAATTCTTCTGCAGCAATTCTTTAGTAGATCTGCTTGTATGTTTATGATCATTGTCTTGCTTCATGACCCACTTTCGCTTCAGCTGCTCACAGATGGATGGACTGACATTCTCCACTAGAATCTTCTGATAACCATGAATTCTGCATTGTGTCAATGATGGCAAGCCATCCAGGTCCTGAGGCAGCAAAGCAGCCCCAAACCATCACACTCCCACCTTGACGTTTGGAATGAGTTCTTCTTTTCGAACGCAGGTGTTTGGTTTTTACCAAGCATAATGTTTCTCATTGAGGCCAAAATGTTCTACCTTTGACTCGTCTGTCCAGAGAACAGTGTTCCAAAAGTCTTGTGGACCATCTATGTGCTCTTTGGCAAACTTCATATGGCAGCAATGTTCTTTTTAGAGAGCAGTGGTTTCCTCCTGGCTATCCTTCCATGAACACCATTCTTGTTCATACATTTTCTGATAGTTGAGTCACGAACACTCATATTAGCCAAGGCGAGAGTGGCCTGCAGATTTGCTGGTTTGTTCTTGGAGAGATTTTAGTAGGACGGCCGCTCCTGGGTAGAGTGACTTTGGTCTTCAACTTTCTCCATTTGTAGACGATCTGTCCGACAGTGGATTGGTGGAGCCCCAAATTCTTAGAAATTGTTTTGTAATCCTTTCTAGACTGATGAGCATCAATAACTGCTTTTCTAAGGTCCTCAGATATTTCATTTGGTCGTGGAATAATGCGTCTTGACACACTTATATGGCCAAACTCACAAAAATTCCGATGTTTATATATGGTGGGGCCTCCCAAACTCACTCCTGAAGATCTACTTCATTATTTAAACACCTGGTTCTAACTATCCCCTTTAATTTAGCTTATAATAACAGGGTTGCACTTACTTTTGCACAGACACCGACTCTTAATTACTCCTTGTTTGTCTAATTCATACATCATTTTGTTTCAAAAGACATGGAATTGGTCAATATAAACTCTATTGGATATTTAAGAAAATACTGGTCTTGACTCAAGAAGGTTCTCATGGCAAAACTATGGAATTTCCATGATTATCATTAGGGTTCACAAACTTTTCTCACCACTGTATATTGACAGACAGTGTGTTTATTGGTGTCTTGATGCAAACTATACTAGTCTTTCCCTAATTTAACAGGTCAAACACTGTACAAATAATTATTCAACGTCTAAACTGACTTTTTTTGTTTTTATACCAAGACATTTGTAGTTAAATTGCTATCGACTTCCACATGTCAGTTACTTGCCTATCTATCTCAATGTCTTGTATAGCGCATACACAGAGCGAACTCTGCTCCTCTGCGCTTTTAAAAACTCCAAAGGTTGAGCAAAGAATAAATCAGGGTTCGAAAGGCGATTAGAAAGAGCCGAGTATGGAGCCGTTTTCTGAAAGTGGGAATGGTCCTTGATGGTTCTGATGTATATTTGGGAGGGCGTTCCATTTCCTGTCTCCCTGTACCAAAATGGCAAACGACATCTCACGCATGCGCCTGTCAGCACATACTGAACAGCAATACCGGCTCCCTATCTGTACCGAAGCTGTGCGCATGTGGGGAGACTATAGAGCCTGTTACACATGCGTTATTTACATTAGTTATGCGCATATATGACGATTGCCGTACAGTACATGCATCGATAAGTGGAAAAAGGTAGTGTTTCACTTTAAGTACATTTTCACTTTACATACATGCTCCGGTCCCATTGCATATGTTAATGCGGGGTATGCCTGTAATAGCATTGGCTGTTGAATGCTACTAACTGGCGATTTCATGCATGTATTTTCGTTTTAGAGACGACACTTTGAGACTCGATAAAATAGGTTGCATTGATGCACTATTCATAGTAGCATAGTAACAGATGGTGTGTAAGATTATGGCAGCATTGATTCCATTAGCTATCATAATTACCATATCCAAGAGTAAACATTTCACTTTTACTTTACAGTAATAAATTATTTTCTTGCTCCGATAATCTACTTTCCTCCCACATGTGTTGCAGAGGAGCCTTGGCTAAGCCTGCTGAATATAGCTATCCAGCAATGGGTTTTAAATCTTTTAACAGTTTAGAAGGTGTTTGTTCAACACTGAATTGGATTTTCTAAGATTACTTTTAGCGCAAATTGCCTTTCATGTGGGTAAATGGTGGTTGATTTTTAGAAGCCAGTATCTAAGTACAGGCAGTCCTCGGTTATCCAACAGAATCCGTTCTGGGAGTAGCGTTGGATAGTGAAACCGCCGTAAAGTGAGTCCCATGTTAATCAGTGGCGGTGAGTGTCGGATAACGCATTCCAGCGCCGAAAAACGGCCCAAAGGGTTGCATTGTAAGGCGTTGGATATGCTATTCGTTGTAAAGTGAAACGTTGGATAGCGAGGACTACCTGTATGTGCACAACAACCCTGAATGATTTTTACAAGCACATTTTACAGTTCTGTTGGGTTTGTGTTTTGCACATTATTCAGTATTCATACTTGACCACTTTTACACTGTAGGAATGATTACCAAAATAATACTTTGATCCCAAATTTAAATTGGGTAGAACTGTTACCACTTGTATATATTCTTCAAATTATTCACATTTCACTTGTTTTTCCTTTTTGAAGTGAAACTTCTTTAGTGGCACCTATTCTCATGGGGCAAAACTGGAGCGAAGGAGACGAAAATGAAACGGAAGTGACGTAACTCCCCCTCCCCACTCCCCCCCCCACGCCTTCTGTGACATGCGGCGGCAATAGCCGCCGGCGCCGCTCCTAACGGCGGCCGCAAACCCCCCCCACCCGCTGTGACATGCGGCGGTGGCGGCGATGTCCGCCGTTACCCCTAGACATGCGCAGAGCTTCCGGTACTGTGGGTGTTCCAAGATGGCGGAAGCCCAGCAAGTCATCCGGCTGTGAGGAGGAGCCGCTGCTCAGCCTCTCTCCTCCCTCTTGCTTCCCCTTCCCCGAGTCCCGCTGACTGAGTGCCGCCGGTGCCGGAGGAGGAGAGGAGCCCCAGGATCATGACGGCCGCTGCGCTGTCAGCATGTGCCGCGCATGTGCCGCGCATGCGCGCACAGACGTTATCGTGCGCTCCTGGCTCCTGCTCCGGTAACGCGGGAAGCGGGGTTTGAGCGCGCCGCTTCCCACGCAGCACTGCCAGAGGCTGCGTCTCCGAGGGGGGGGGAAGAGGGGAGGGGGGGAGAGACTCAGACAGAGCCGCAGCTCCGCCTGGGGTGGGGGGGGGGAGTCAGGAGAGAGGGGGCAGGACACAGAGAGACACACACACACACACATATACACATATACACATACACACACACTGACTGACACACATACACACACAGTGACTCACACACATACACACACAGTGACTCACACGCATACACACACACTGACTCACACACATACACACACACTGACTGACACACATACGCACACACACACTGACTGACACACACACACACACACACTGACTGACACACATACACACACACTGACACGCACGCACACTGACACACATACGCACGCACACTGACTGACACACATACACACACTGACTGACACACATACGCACGCACACTGACTGACACACATACGCACACTGACCGACACAGAGAGACATTCACACAACACAGAGAGAGAGACATACACACACACACACACACACACACACACACATTGACTGACACACACACACACATTGACTAACACACACACACACACTGACTGACACACTGACACACACACACTGACTGACACACACACACTGACTGACACACATGCACACACTGACTGACACACATGCACACACTGACTGACACACATGCACACAGTGACCGACACACATGCACACAGTGACCGACACACATGCACACAGTGACCGACACACATACACACAGTGACCGACACACACACACACACACACACACACACATACATACTCTCTGACTGACACACATACACACACTGACTGACACATACACTGACTGACACGTGTGCCGAGCACGCGCGTTATAAGTAAATTTCTGTGACAAAAGTCAAAGAAGTTTCACTTACTATGCGTGTGCACAGCACTCACAGCTTTTTTATTTTCGTTTTCTGTTCTACAATATTTTCAGGGGATATTTAATAAAGATGGAAATGTTTGTAATCATTAAGAGCAGATCTACAATAGCTACATGGTATGAAGTTCCTCTCCACATAGCGCCTCGCTGTCTTGTGCAATATACATATAGTTTTATTTACATTACGAGTGCTTTACAAAATGATTGCATGAGCTGTTCCCAGAACCTCACTAACTGTAGTGCGTATGTGAAACGTATTAATCTATCATGGCAATGCAATAAATTTCATCTTCCACGAACGGTAGAGGACACCAACGCGTTTTGCACTGTTTGCGCTTTGTCACTTTTTGACAGCGCAAACGGAGCGAAACGTGTTAGGTTGCGCTTATAGTGCCGGCAATAGCGTCGCGATATCGCGTCAAAACAAATGCATTCCCGCCATAGCGTGCACTTATAGTAAGCGCGACAAGACGGCTTGGTCGCGATCGCTGGAAGGCATCTCCATTTGATTTTTCCAGCGACCGTAGCCTGCCGTCGCCGGCACTATAAGCGTAGCCTTGGTGTCCGCTACTGTTTTTTTGCGGCGGTGCCCCGCTTCTTTCACCCGTGAGAATACATCCGGCTCCCTGCTCTCCTCCGACGTGTGCACGCTGCTGACGCCAAGGACCCGTGGAAGTTATCCTGTGGAGGTCGTGAGCACCTGATTTCTTTGTTGATGACTATGAACCTACTTATTCAGACTGCAGATTGTACTCCAGGTGGCACTAGCCCCAAGCCCGTTGGGATCTGCCCCTGCATCACGGCCGTGATTGCACAGACAGCCCCTAGGGTAACATTGTGGGACTTGCGTTTTTCCCTCACTAGGAGTCATTCACACTGCATACCAATACAGTATATAAGACCGCACCACAAGCCTCTGCTATCAACTTTTACTTCATTCTAGTGCAGTTAATATCTGCTTCGGTTACAACATTCAGCCTATTTGTTACCCACATATGTTGTTATCTTTTTTTCTGATGCACCGACACTAGACTTTTTTGTTCTGGAATTCCCCGTATGTGACACTTACTAACTTCTGTGGTCTTAGTGCATATTCTACAGCAGGGGGACGCAAGAATTTGTGTGAGGGGGCGGCAGTTACAGAGGTCCCGCGCTCTCCCCCAGGGCATTTAAATGAAATGTCGGAGAACCGCGCAAGGCCTCTGTAACTAACTCACTTTGGCTTCCAGCGACGCGATGTCATGGTTACCCCGCATTAAATGACGCCAGAGGTCACGCGACTTAGCGTTCCCGCACCATCATTTGACATTGAAGCCAGGGGGGGGGGGAGCGAGCAGATGAGGAGAGGTAGGCAGGGGGCGCAGGGGGAAAAGATTGCGCACCCCTGTTCTACAGCACTGTTTTTCAACGGGGGTTCCTAGGAATCCTTCAGGTTTCCCAGCCATCTGTAAAGGGCTCCCTGCAATTTTTAGTTCATTTGAAAATTGTATCAAATACAGAAGAATTTACATTGCATCTGATCTCAGACGCACTATTAGAGAGGGTTGGGGTTCCTTACAATGCATCTGATCTCAGACGCACTATTAGAGAGGGTTGGGGTTCCTTACAATGCATCTGATCTCAGACGCACTATTAGAGAGGGTTGGGGTTCCTTACAATGCATCTGATCTGACACGCAATAAGGGAGAGTTGAGGTTCCTTACAATGCACCTGATCTCAGGCGCGCTATTAGAGAGGGTTGGGGTTCAGCAGAATTTCATAATATAATTATAAGATTCCTTAACCAAAGAAAGATTGAAAAACAATGACCTACGGTGAGCTTGTCTGCGTGACAATGGAACAGTTAGCTCCTTTTATGTTTTTTATGGACATCTTGGTTAATGTGCTTCCAGCAGGTGGCACTCTTGTCCCAGATATTATGCACAAGAATTTTAAATTACCACTTCATGACATTTCATACTTGGAAACTGGAACAGGGCCATTAGCGAGTCATGTTTGTTACATGTATTGCAATGTGATTTATAATAACCGAATACCAGCAAAGATATGTACATTTTCTAAAATACTTTCTGGGCAAGGCACTGACGTATATATATATATAATAAAGTTTTATGTACAGTAAGAGTGATTCCCCCCTATAGTTTAAGGAAAATGCATATAGTTTTATGTTCTTTAAACACAAATACAATCGTAGTCCTGGGAAAATGTAGATTTGTCGTAGGCTGAATTACCTTAACTATACAATTATTTGTAAAATATTCTACCAGGGGGAAAAAAATACATTGAGAGTTACCTCTCGGTTTCAAATATGTCATGGGCACAGATTGAAGATATCAATTAAAGAACATGCAGGTTCAGTGGTGCAATGCTGTGCCCCTGAAACAAAGGGTTAAAGCAGAAAAATATGTGAAATCTTATGTTTTTTTTAATAAATCAGTTCTGTAGTAATAGATAATTGTGCTTTTAATAAATAAATGTAATTCAACTCTTAATGCCATTTTTTATAAGTTTTAATATACTGAATATCCTTTGATTTCTATAGCTGGCTCTAGAACACCTCCCCAGCAGTGTAAGATCTTTGTAACACTTTCCTATTTGTGATAATATATTGATGCCAATAGTCCCAGGATTTTGATATGTAAACTGTAACAATAGATAAGGTTACCTTAGTAATATCAGGATACATTGTACTTGCCGAGTTACACTGACTGAAGGATTGATTGGAACTGAAAGGCGGCCATTATGTTAGGCACACAATCAGGATTTTGACAGCTTTATAACAGGAGCACCAAACAATTGCCAATGTAGGTAAGAATTCAGAATGATACATTGTCACATGGTTTACATATATAAAGAAGGAAAAAAAGGGGGGGAGGGTGGATGTAGAAAAAAAGGGGGGGGGGGTGGATGTAGATGTGGATGCTGCTTTAAAACAGAGAAGCCTGGAATCAGATGGGGCCTGAGACTTACAGCAGGTTACAATATGGGCAGACTGTGTGGTCTTTATCCGCGGTTTTGTTTGAGTGGTTTAGGTTTAACCAGACATGAAATAAGTTATGGTGGCAGGTATAGGCCTATAGGGGTCCATGTTGAAATGCATAAGAAGCAAAAAGGTGACAGTGTGCTCATTTTCATGTCATTACCCAGAATCCCTGGCTGCAGTGGAAACGCTGTATGCCAAGAGATAATGGTGAAAATCAGGGTTGCGACCTGTCTGAGACGTGTGACGGTGCTCACAAGTGATATTTTTATTTGCTGCGTGGTTTAGCAAAGCTAGAGAAACGTGAGCACTGCAGCATTGCTAAGGAAATGACAATAGCCTGTGTGAGGCATTCACCTCCATTCTAGAATTCCATGTATGCTTTTAATTTTTGTATTTTTAGGAAGATCCCTTTCCTGTTTCCCTAATAGATTTTACAGGCCTACCTCTCCGAAGCGTGCATACCATTTCCTCTTTAAAAAGGAAGAACTGGCGCCTGCATTTCTTCAAGTTGTTGCAAAACCTGTTTATATGAATAGTGTCCAGGACTTCAGAACACGCTACCTTCTTTTTTCAGGCACCATGTCACGTCAAACTGTTCCCCCCAGAAATATGTCCGGGTGAGAGGATGGCAATAATAAGCATCCTCTTGGTATTCTTTACAAATTTGCTTGGTATTTTTCTCTTTATGTACAGCCAGGGGGAGGACTGAACAAAATGCTTTCCTCTGTGACTCCTAACTCTGCAGCCAGTGACATATTCATATAACTGCCCCATTCAACTCGGCTTTATGAAGCTTTGATTCTGACCAGTTTTGGTATTACTAAATGGTTTTATAACACAGGTCACGCGTGTGCACCCTTTGTACATGCACAATGAATCGTTGCTTTGAAAGGGCTACTGTAAGCTTTCGTTATGTGATGCATATGGGTCCGCATGGTTAATAGCGCACGACGCTGGTTTCAAATCATATTCTCCCACTTCTCAGTGTTTCCCTCCCCCTTTGTTCAATATGGCAATAAGCCATCTACAGATAGCGCACAGCGTGTTCAATTTCATTCACTTGAATGGAAATGACTGCATTGTTAACTTTTCACTATAAGAGGCCACAATATTAGATGCAGGTTTCATTTAAAATTACTAAAAGCAATGCACCATAATAAATCCTTTTCTTAAAGGATGGAACCACGGGGTCCTACAGAGCTGGATTGCACTATTTATATCTGGGAATCTCCCCGAGATACTTACTGGTTAAGTTACAGGTTAATTAGTTCCTGTTTTTTTAAAGGGGATTTAAATGGCCATCCAATGGGAAGCCACAAGCGATGATGTTCCAGCGTCCTATTGGCCTGTGATTTGAAAGTCATTTTATTTCCCTTGAGGTACATTTAAACCAGGTAAATGCACCGGTAAGTACTGTATCTCTGGAACCAGGGTGTCCCAGGAGCTGGAAGTAGCAGCGTTCGGCTACGGGACCCCCTGTTGCCCACCCTCTAAAGAATAAATGAAACATGCTGCGTTCCTCCACTCGTTCCTCTGAACGCCTCTGGAGGAAATCTCACACTCTCGCAGACTTCCTTCACTACAAATTTATGCTATCCTGTTTCAACTCTGCCCTCTCGCAAGCTAAACAAGCCTACTTTTCTGCACTAATCAACATGCACAAGTCTAACCCACGCCGACTGTTCTCTGTCTTTGATACTCTACTCAAACCACCCTCAGCTGCCCTCTCCTTCCTCCATCTCCGCTCAGGACTTTGCTGACTATTTTAAGGAAAAGGTGGAATCCATACGGCAGAACATCCCCTCTGTTTCTTCCCCCCATCCTACACCTCTTCCTAACTCTCCTCCTGCCTTCCTTGAGTCTTTTTCCACTGTCTCAGAGGAGGATGTGTCGCTGTTGATCTCCTCTTCTCCCTCTACCACTTGCCCTCTTGACCCCATTCCCTCCCATCTCCTAAAACCTCTAGCTCCTACTATAATCCCTACGCTCACACACATTTTTAACTCCTCCCTCTGCTCTGGAACCTTTCCATCCTCCTTCAAACATGCAACAGTCATACCATTACTCAAAAACAGCAAGCTTGACCCTACCTGTCTTTCTAACTATCGACCTGTCTCCCTTCTGCCTTTTGCCTCTAAACTACTTGAACGTCTTGTATTCTCTCGCTTGCTCCATTTTCTCAACACCTATTCTCTCCTAGACCCTCTACAATCTGGCTTCCACACTGCTCACTCCACCGAAACAGCCCTCACTAAAATAACTGACGACCTCCATGCTGCCAAAGACAGAGGTCATTACACTCTGCTCATATTACTCGACCTCTCTGCAGCATTTGACACCGTGGACCACCCTCTTCTCCTCCACATTCTCCATACTCTAGGTATTCGGAACAAAGCTCTATCCTGGATCTCATCCTACCTCTCCCATCGTACTTTTAGTGTCTCTTCTGCTAACACCTCATCCTCCTCTATTGATCTCTCTGTGGGGGTACCCCAGGGCTCTGTCCTGGGACCTCTTCTCTTTTCTCTGTACACACTCTCTCTAGGTGACCTAATAACATCTTTTGGGTTTAATTATCACCTCTATGCCGACGACACACAAATATACTTTTCAACACCTGACCTTACACCTGCTGTACAAACCAAAGTTTCTGAATGTCTCTCTGCTATATCATCCTGGATGGCCCTCCGACGCCTTAAACTCAACATGGCTAAAACAGAGCTCCTCATACTTCCTCCCAAACCTGGCCCTACTACCTCCTTCCACATTACTGTTGGAACTACGATCATCCACCCAGTAGCCCAAGCACGCTGCCTAGGGGTCACATTCGACTCCTCTCTCACATTCGCCCCTCACATTCAAAACATTTCTAAAACTTGTCGCTTTTTCCTCCGCAATATAACTAAGATACGCCCTTTCCTCTGTTGTTCGACTGCTAAAACTCTGACTCAGGCCCTCATTCTCTCCCGTCTTGATTACTGTAACCTCCTGCTGTCCGGCCTTCCTGCCTCTCACCTGTCTCCCCTACAATCTATCCTAAATGCTGCTGCCAGAATCACTCTACTCTTTCCTAGATCTGTCTCAGCATCTCCCCTCATGAAATCCCTCTCCTGGCTTCCGATCAAATCCCGCATCTCACCTCCATTCTTCTCCTCACTTTTAAAGCTTTACATTCTTCTGCCCCTCCTTACATCTCATCCCTAATTTCTCGGTATGCACCATCCAGACTCTTGCGTTTTTCACAAGGATGTCTTCTTTCTACCCCCTTTGTATCTAAAGCCCTCTCCCGCCTTAAACCTTTTTCACTGACTGCCCCACACCTCTGGAATGCCCTTCCCCTCAGTACCCGACTAGCACCCTCTCTATCCACCTTTAAGACCCACCTTAAGACACACTTGCTTAATGAAGCATATGAATAGCACTGTGGATATTCTAAACATGATACATAAAGCTTGGCCCCCTGCAGACGCACTTACCAGAACTCCCTCCTACTGTCTCTGGACGTTCTCCCTACCTACCAATTAGACTGTAAGCTCCTCGGGGCAGGGACTCCTCTTCCGAAATGTTACTTTTATGTCTAAAGCACTTATTCCCATGACCTGTTATTTATATTATCTGTTATTTATTTGATTACCACATGTATTACTACTGTGAAGCGCTATGTACACTAATGGCGCTATATAAATAAAGACATACAATACAACTTAATAAAAAAATTTTTTTTAAATATATACTACTACTTTAAAAAAAAAGTAAGAACATTGTATTCATTCTACCAACCGTACAAATGTATTTTGTAATTGCTTCATGGCCAAGATGCTTACAAATCTCCATTTTATACTACACACATTTTGTTTTGAACATAGTCATTACACAGAGAAGTAATAATGGCAGCTTGTGACTTGTCGCAGACTAAATACTCGCACTGTAACTTTACTGCACCTACTTCAGCTGCTGACTAATCGGCTTCTGTCAGTGGAACACAGATTATAATTTTGTACATCCTTTAAAGCAGTAGTCCAAGCTGCCATAAAAAAAAAAAAAAATCCCCTTTAAGGCCGTGCGTATAGTGTTCGCGACGGAGACGCGACGTCGCCCAAAAACAAATACATTGCCGCTGCCACATGTGCTTATAGTAAGCGCGACGGCGACAATGCGATGTGTCGCAAACTTTGGAAGCTGGCAATGTTTGATTTTTCAAGGGCTGTCGCCTCATGTGACAGCCCCATAACAAATCAAATGCCAGTAGGCCCGCGACACCGCTGCAAAGTGAAATATAACTTTTGCTTGCGGCGACGTCACCCGTCCCCGGTCACTATACGCGCGGCCTAATATGTGCACTAATACAATCCACAAAATAAGTAATTAGCCAAGTTGCCGATCGATCCATTCTGCTAACAATGCAACAGAAGAGGACCAAAGATGCAAAGTTCTGTGGAGGAGATCATGTGACCAGGCAGTCACTAGATACAGTTGGTGCACTGCCAGAGAGAGGGCAGGGCTCAAAAAGGGGTGTGCCAGAGCCTGTTGCAGAAGAGGAAGGGGATGTGACTTTGTAAATGGTTGCTATAGAAACAAAAAATGCTTGTTACATTACAAATCTTATTCAGAGATGTTTAAAAAAGAGATGCTACAAGTATTTTCTCATAGTACAGAACACAGATATTGCTTGGTCTGCAGCTTAAGAAGAAGGATCAGACCTGGAACGCGAGTCTGGATGCCTCAGGTATGCAAGAAGGGGGATTTCCTGTGCAGAAGAGCAGATATCTGTGACCTCCAGTCCCCATTGAGATCTGTTCCTTCCTCATTCCACGCGTGGCGTTCTTTCATTGAATTAACCGTTCTCCACACATCGTATTTGCACAGAATGCGAGTATCCAGACCAACGTCCTTTTCCTATAAATTATACGTTATCCTATTCATATTCGACATATCTGCATCAATTATCTATCTTACCCGTTGGACAAATGCACTCCTACATGCCACAAAACACTTGAACCTAAATCGATAGATTAAGCAGATAAAGGAGAGGGCTGAAATGTTAGCTGTAATGTATGCTGTGAGAATCTAACATTAGTTACAATGTCACCCCGTCCTGACCTCACACTGGCTAAGAGCCCAATCTTTTCCTAAGGTCGAGTTTCTCAAATGTCACAGCCAGAGACTGCTAATCAAGCACACTTAACTGAACGATCGCGGAGCAGGTATTTGTCAAGTACTATTATCAACAGAGATCTAACCAATATATAAGCGCACCTATGAACAAAATATTGCTTGTGGGTTAGTGGTGTTCGGCCTAGAGTTCTTTTTTACTAGTTACCTCTCATTTGAGCAAACTTTTGTGGATTTTGTGTTTTTTAGATTTAAAAATAGTGTTTTGCCCTAGGGCAGGGGTCAACAACCTTTCAAGGAAGAGCCTTTTTTGGGGCGTTTTTTTCTCTTTGACCAAAATACTTTGAGGGCCGCAACACATGCATGAAAGAATACACCCCCACAAACACGTACTGTACACATACACTTATAGGTGTATGTATATATATATATATATATATATATATATATATATATATATATATATATATATATATATATATATTATATCATATCCATTAATATACAACAACAAAAAATTTGAGGCATTTATTAAAATTATCAGAAAGCTCAAGGGGGTTTCTGGCGTATAATCACAGCAAATTCATGCACAGTTTGATATATATATATATATATATATATATATATATATATATATATGCGGGGTTGCAGACCTGCCTAAGACATGCAGATGAGCTATATTTGCATATATATATATATATATATATATATATAAAAATAAATAAATATAACAGTTGGCTTTCTGTGCATAGTGTTGTATTGACATTTCATTAGCCTTTATACCATCAACTGCAACACTTGACAAATAGGCTTGGAAATTACCTAATTTAAGTCCTTTTCACAATGTGAATATATTATGTTGCAATATAATATTTTAAACTTACATGCACAATTGAGCCACTTCCAAAATAATTGGGTCTGGAATTATATTTGTATGGGGAAACGAGTATTTGAGAGTGTCTGTCTGCTGTCAGCGGGCCATTTAAAAATGGGTTAAAGTATTCCTGATTTTAGTCCACCTGGTCTGTAAAAGTAAAGTTGCTAGTATTTTAATTACGAAAATGGTAATTAAAATGCTCTTGATAATGGATGGCCAACTTCAGTCCTCAAGGGCCACCAACAGGTCAGGTTTTCAGGATATCCCTGCTTCAGCACAGACGGTCGTTGACTGACCCACCTGTGCTGAAGCAGGGATATCCTGGAGACCTGATCAACAGACCCCTGGGGACTGAAGTTGGCCACCCTCGGTCTTGATCATCAATTAGAAAAGGCGTTGTGTGATGTCTGCTTGAATTCCAAATTGCCCGTCTAAAAGACTGATATTGCCAAGTTAAAGCAGCATTTTGTTTGCAAGTAATTCCCTCAAAACCACGTACAACAGTATCTTGTAATGATATAAAACAAATGGATGTGCGCCGAAGCCCCTGTTCAATAAATCAGCAGGCGTCATCGGCTTCCTCGACCTCAATAGAGCAGAACTCTGGCGCAGCACACAGACCTTTTCACTTCGTATCAAGTTAGAGTATTCAAGAAATAAGTTCATGTCGTTTCCACAGAGCAGGGGTGGCCAACTCCAGTCCTCAAGGGCCACCAACAGGTTTGGTTTTCAGGATATACCTGCACAAGTGCTCAATCCGTGGCGGTCATTATCCTGAAAACCTGACCTGTTGAGAAACTGGAGTTGGCCATCCCTGCTATAGACAAACCTCTGCCAATTATTGCAAATTATATCGATTTGTAGTGGTGCTTTACTCTGCTATACCATAGTGATGGGAGATGTGTTGGAACCATATTTTAAGTTTTTTATGGGGCCAAGCAGTGATGCAGCGATGGTAGTAAAATGCAACATTTGTTAGGCCGCGTCCATACTTGGCGCGACCAAGAGGCTGTGCCTCTGAGGCAGGCCATAGAGCGCGCAACCATCAAGCAGACAAAATAATTTGCGTGACGGTCGGGTCACGTAAGCAGTTCACCAATGAGGCTGAACCAGCTCTGTGACGTCATGGCCACGCCTCCCCATTGCCACAAATCGCCTCTTCGGCAGACGCGTGTAACGTCACATGCTCCGTGGTGCACCTAGTATAGCCTCAGCCTTATTTTGAGACACCAGTAATGAAGTAGCAGAGTTTGCTAAGGTACCTGCACATATAGAATAAGCCCATATCGGCTGAAACAGGCAGTTGGGCTGTTTTGGGCTGAAATTCGCAATCGACTTGTTCAATGGGGGATTTCCGGTCAAAAACGTCTTGAACTGCGGCTTCAGTGGGTTCAGAATTACAGCCATAGTGTTGCTTTTATACTGTAGTATAATTATATTAAGATCTGTGTCCTGGCATAAATAGTATAAAATGAAGTCAATTAATATTGTTTAATGTTAAATTGTTACTAAATGTTAATTTGCTAGTGAAAATGTGTTATGAAAGCAACGGTATTTTAAGAAATTCTTTTTTTTTTTCTTTTTTAGGCACCACTCTGGTTTGAGAGCAGAATAAAACTTTCAAATATGGAGACGTTGGAGGAGCAGCTTTCACTTCTTCACATAGCAAACCGTTCTGCCATGGAAGACTGCGTCACTTATGTACTCGACATTGACGTTTCAAGCCCCATTGAGGGACAGAGCAACCAAACAGTTGCGGTTTTATGTTCCAATAAAACAATTAGATTATATAATAAAGAAACCATGACCTTCATACAAGAATATAATGGACATCCCGGAGTACTTAATGGAGTCAAATTCTCTCACTTAAATTGCCATGTGTTGTTTTCAGCATGCAGTAATGGGACTGTGAGAAGTTGGGACACGCGTGTATCTGGAACACAAGCCGTGCAAGTATTTGGTGGCTACCCTTCCAATGTTTTCATCAGCTTTGATATTAATTGCAGTGACCTCATTGTATGCGCTGGCACGGAAAAAGTTGAAGATGATGCATTTCTGGTGTTTTGGGATGCACGGTATAATGGCAAAATCAACTCTGCTTTGAAAGATCCACTTGGAGTTTATTCAGAGTCTCATAATGATGATGTCACCCAAGTATGCTTCCATCCATCAAATCCAAGCCTAGTAGCCTCTGGATCCACCGATGGACTTGTTAATGTATTTGATATTGGCAAAGATAATGAGGATGATGCTTTAAATGTCACCTGTAACTCTGACTCCTCGGTAAACTTCCTTGGTTGGGCAGGGAGGGATTATAACCAGATTTTTTGCTTGACACATGATGAAGGATTCTGTTGGTGGGACCTTAATCAGATAAATACTGAACAACCTATCACATTGTTCAAAATCCAAGATATGAGAGAGAACGTTAGCACTTGTAGCATTGACTATCTGATCCGAGGTTTCTATCACGAGAAGGTGAATACGTTGTTCCTAATTGGAGGAAAGCATACTGGCTCGGTCAGCCTGTTACACTGTGGCATTGATCGAGTGACGCATGTAAACACTTTACATGGCGGGCACTCTGCTACAGTACGTTCTTTTTACTGGAATTTGGAGGATGACTCTCTGCTGAGTGGTGGTGAAGATGCGCAGCTGTTACTGTGGAAACCAAAAGCCAAGAATGTATATCCTAAGAAGACAAAACCAATGAAAATGGCTTCGTCCTTGCAGCAGAGAGTTAGAATTCACAGTACTAAATCCGGCAGAATCAAACAAAACGAGTGAAGGGAGTATTTTTGCATAGCTTTTCTTTTTATGCAATGATCACAAGTCTGTTTTAAGACCTAATATAAAATGAAGTGTTTGTGCTTTCAAATTAAACTTTATATTCAGGAAGTTGTTTGAAAATGTTTTTAAATAAATAGTTTTAAGACTAACTTAATTTTTATAAAAGCCATAAATGTAAAAATAAATAAATAAGTGCGAGAAATTTGTTGCTAAAGGGTAAATTCATATACTCCGAAGCATGTATATGGCCGAAACACAACATTCGAGTCGGTAGTTTTTTTTTGGTTTGTTTTTTTGCTGATCGCAGTGCTTTTGAGTATTTTGCATTATTCCCTAAATCTGTTATGTCTGGAATAAAGACGATAGATTCAAAGTAGCACTCCCATTACATTTGAATTAATCTACCTCGTGTGCTCAGGTACTCCACAAAATGCGGTGTTCAGATGAGAAACAATAATCATCACTCCAGAGGTCTTGATATAAACATGAGTTTAATGCAGAATAAATGTTTCGGTCCTTCCTGGGCCTTGGGATAAAGGTCCAAGGAAGGACCGAAACGTTAATCCTACATTAAACTCTCACGTTTATATCAAGACCCCTGGAGTGCTGACTGTTGCTTTACTCCTCTGGGATAAAGATGACAGGACTGTGCAAAAGCCCAAAGAGTGAACATGAAATACTCAGTCTTCCGCTGTTAGTGGTGTTGAATAATCAGTAAAGTCTGAATCAGGCTTAATCAACAAGTAAATGATGCTTCCTGCCACCCATAGTCATCTGCTTTCTTTTCCCGGTTTTTCTCGCTCTTGTGAATTCATACAGTATATAAAATACAAATTACTTTCTATATATTTTGTCTTGAATGTTATCTGTAACATTTTGGCCTAATACATGCATTCCACCAACTATGTGCCCTTATTCAATATGGTATGAAGCTAGGGAAGCCTGACGCTTACATTAATTTCAGGGGTTCCCGGACTGGGAGAAGTAGCCTCACAGCATACTGAAGAGCAGCCCATATCATTTTAGCTTATGAATAGCGCCAGGACTGTCCGTTTGAGGCAGCTTTGAATTGTGTCAATAATAATTCATTGTGAAGAAATAGGGTGGGTTAATCCAATCCATAGAATCATGATTTTATTGTCATTTTGGAGACAAAAAAAAAAAGAAGAAGATAGATACTCTGTAATTTGTTATGTTATATAAACTATTTATTAGGAATATCAGTGGGTCAGTTGAAATTCTTCCATAAGGTGCCTTTATGGCTTAACAGCTTACTAAATATAGCCTATAATGAAAGATTATCCTCAAAAACGGGAATGTTTGCAGCGAGCTTGAGATCTCTGGGTAGGTAGAGGACAAAAATATAGTACATTGTAATAAAGGCATCTTAAGCTTTTCTAAGTGGTTTCGTATCCTTCATGCATACTAAACACGCTTGTATTTACACAAGCAAAGATCTGAATTGTCAGGCAGCAAAACTGATGGAGACCGGTAATATGTCAAAGGCGACCATATTAAACCTGCGTTTCCAGTTTCTATTAGCACTGATCTTGGTGAAGTTTAGATGGGTTGCAGGGTTCCCAACACGCACATTCTTCAGAGTTTTAATAGTGTACAATTAAAAATCAATCAATGTGCTGTTGCATTTTCATTCTTTTATGCAAAGGACCGGTTCTTCAAACATTAAAGCCCAATATAAAGCAGATGTGATAATTTTTGCATATACTGTATATATTTTTTTGCCACAGTTTAAAAATCGGATTAGATATTTTTTTTCTCTCAATTTCACACGTGGCCCAAGTTACGGTCAATGTCTTGCTCATGCTGAATATCATTGCCACACAGCAGTCCCTCACACCCTTTTCTGCCTCATTAAATAAGGCTTCACTCATTAATTGCCTAATAATGACTCAACCAATCCTGATTGACAAGTACACACACACACACACACACACACACACACACACACACGTGTGTGATACTTCAACATGTCTATGGGTTTTAAGCAATGAGGCACTTTTCAAAACATCAAGCCTTTGAATGACACATATTGATGATTAAACTTGGCACACATCAACTTTTCAACATGTATTGAGGTACACCACTGATATGCCCTTATATATTTGCTATATAAATGTTTTTTTCCCCAGTCCTTTTTCACATTGAGTGATTGTTTACATTTGCAAATAGCAGCCCCCCAGTAATGTTACATGTTCAGTTGTAACTAGTGTCATTTTTGTGACTTAGGCCGCGCTTATAGTGCCGGCGACGCGACGTCGCCCGAAAACAAATGCATTGCCGCCGCGGCGAGCGCTTATAGTGCCGGCGACGTCGACAATGCAACGGAGGTGTCGCGAAAACTGGTAGCCGGCAATATTTGACTTTTCATGGGCTGTCGCCTCATGTGACAGCCCCTGAACAAATCAAAAGCCAGGAAACCCGCGACACCGCCGCCAAGCGAAATATAACTTTCGCCTGTGGCGACGGGTGACGTCACCCGCCATGTCGCCACTATACGCACTGCCTTAGGCTGCGCTTATACTGTCTTTCTACTTTCTGACGTCACTGGACTTGTAGCCAGCGACGTCGCCTAAATTTAAATCACAACTATCGCAATGGCGACGGGTGACGTCATCGGTCGCATCGCAGTTTTAATTTAAATTTAGGCGACGTCGCTGGCTACAAGGCCCGTGACATCAGAATGGGGGAAGCCAGAGGCACGGAGAAGCTCTCCGATTGGCCACAAGGGGAGACCGTCGCTGAAAAAAAAAAAATCAAGAGTGACTACCAGATTTTTGGTAGCGCTGTCGCTTTGTCGCGTGCCCTATAAGCGACGACAGCGACAATGCATTTGTTGACACACCGGCACTAAGCACAGCCTTAGGAGGAAGATTGTTTAAATGTTATCTGACATTATGTCATAACAATAAACTATTTCATATAGCACTCCCCAATTACAGTATAGTACGCAGCACGTAGGAATGTTACAGACACAGGCCCTGCCCAGATGAACTTACGATCTACGTTTTTGGTGCCTGACGCACAGGGAGATAAAGTGACTTGCCCAAGGTCACAAGACTCACACCGGGAATTCAACCAGGTTTATCTGCTTCAAACTCAGTGTCATTGTTTAGGAGTTAGTGTCTTTACCCACTGAGCCACACCTCTCTCATACACCCAGGCTCAGCTTAGGGGGGTTTATGTAGGAGACCCACACCTGCTCACAGTCTTACAACACCCTCCCATTCCCACACACACGGGCCAAAGCTTTTACACACTGATCCACTGCATTTGGAGTTCTATGATAGCACAGTTATATTTTAGACCTAAAACCATGAAAATAAATGTTATTAGAATGTGTTCTCAGCAGAAGTAAAGATTTTCTAGCCCTTAACTTTCAGAATAACCGATGTTTTATGGATGCACAGGTATTTGTCACTAGGTGCATTTATTTAGCAAGGATTTTGAAATATTTTTCTAAAGCAAAATAGAAATTTGTGTTCAGGGGATATAGTCTCAAAATTCAGAAAAGATCTGATATAAATGTCTTGCGTTGGAGCAATTACAATCCAGATAGGACACCCATGATCAAGCCATTGGAACCTAAGAAACAAACACAGTTCCCATGCCTTTAAAGTCGACAGAGGAAGAACTACAAGCTGTAGTGGGAGAATAGCAGCCGTTCCAGCAGGTGCCCCGTTAAAAAATAAAAACTACATTTAAGGCAGCAATCATCCATACCTACCGGTTTTAAATCTCATTCCAGGGAATCCAAAATGGCCCCCAAATATCTCAAGTTCCAGGGGCCGATAGGAAGCCGCAATGTCATTGGTTTTGGCTTTCTATTAGACGCCTATTGAAATCTCTTAACAAACAAGGAAGTAACGCCTGTTACTTCACAGGTACGTACCCCTGGGTGTCAGCAGAGCTGTAAAAAGCAAGGTTCACCACCTGTTTCTATGCTGTAAAAAAAAAATCAAATTGAGCCACCTGTGCTGAAGCAGGTATTTCCATAAAAGCTAGCCTGTTGGTGGTCCTTGAGGACGGAGTTTGAGACCCCCTGCTTTAAAGTGTATGGGGGAGATTCACTAAGCCCTGAAAATGGGTATCGGAACTCGATCTTGCGTTAACTGCCATTCAAGGCAATGCCCGTTAACGCAGGATCAAGCTCCAATACCCCTTCTCCGAGCTTAGTAAATCCCAGCCTATGAGAGCTATCAAAAACCATTACTTCAGCGAGCAGACAAAAAACACACCACATATTTTTATTATCCAGAATGCCACAGTATAAAGAAAAGTCAAAATAATATTATAGAAACCATCAAAAGAGCACTTTAAAAGTGAGTGCTTGGTGGTAGATGTGTTGTGAAAGTTCATGAACAGTCAGAGGGAAATTTAATGTAAACATACTCACCGGATACAATATGGCAGTGGGGTCAGGGCTCGGCCTTGTGGCCAAAAGAAAAGCTGCAACGTCAAAGGGAGGTAACACCGCAGCTTTCTATTGGTCACCCCACGCCGTGTTTGTAGTCCAGAGCAGGGGTGCGCAAACTATTTGAGCTGCGCCCCTCTGCCTTTTCCTCCCCACGCTCGCGCCCTTACCTCATTTGACGCAGTGTCGCCATGGCAACACATCACACCAAGCCTCTGAATCCTGGTAAGTGAAGTTACAGAGGCCTCACGCGGCCCCCCGGCATTTAATTTAAATGCCTTGGGGAAGAGCGCTGGGCCTCTGCAACCACCCATGCCCCCCCCCCAGAAAAATCTTGCACCCCCAGTTTGCACACCCTTTGTCTGGAGCAGGGGTGCGTAAACTTTATGTTGCACCCCCCACCCTCTTAGGCCCCGTTTATAGTGTGCGCAGAGCGAACAAAGTACAGCAGCTCTATAGCGCCGGCCGTAGTGAGCACAAGCGCGATGAAGAGCGACGGCACGGCAGTATTTTGAGCCAACCCAAAAATGTGTCTTTATTGCGCGACGGACGTGTCACGTGAGCAGTTCAGCCAATGAGGGCGAATCAGCCTTGTGACATCACGGCCTCGCCTCCGCCAACCCGTCGCTTGCGTTATCGAAAATTCAAAGGCCACGGATCGCTCCAGCAACAGGCGCGTGCGACGCCCTGTGCTCCATCGCGCGCACACTGTTCTTCGGCCTCTCCTCTGCGATGTCATGATGTCGCTATAAGAAGATGTAGGAGGAAAAGCCGGATAGAAGTAAGAGGCAGTTACAGAGGCCCCACACTCTCCCCTTGGAAATCAATTTAGATGTCGTGGGGAAAAATGCGGGGCTCTGTTCGGTGCCTCCAAGTTTGTGCACCAGAGGCGATATATTTTCTGTCAAAACTAGTACAAGCTACAAATATCTGGGGAACCGGTGGGCACCGGACATCTGGGGGGAAATGTGTGAACTCCTAAAACTGCCCTAATGACACCCAATATGGCACACCGAAGCTAATGACGTACCATAAATAGCAGGGGTATGCAAACTTTTGGTGCTGAGCCCCCCTGCCTGCTCCCCCCCAGTGCTCACGCCTCCCCATACCTTTGTGCCGGCGTCAAATAACGCAGCTGGGTCATGTCGCCCTGCGGCGTCATTTGACACCGCGTTGCCATGGGGACGGCTGTCAAATGACGCCGTGTCGCCCGAATCAAGGTAAGCGAGTTAGAGGCCTCACGTGGTCCCCCGGCATTTAATTTAAATGCCTTGGGGAAAAGTGGGGGCCTCTGCAACCGCTGCGCCCCCCCCCAAAAAAAAATCTTGCGCCCCTGCTATACAGCACGCTAGAGGTCTTTATGATGTACCAGGTACAATCTCAGCACTTAATTGTTTTTTTTTAAGTACTGATGGGGCCAACTGCTCCATCGCACAAAAGTGGAGTTCCTCCATTTCAAGCATTCGTGGCCTGCAGCGATTATATAATGCAGATGTACCGGAGACCCCGTACCACTAGTGCCGCTGGACTCCCAGCACTGCAAAGATTTAAACAGGTACGTACACTCTTAAATTCGACAAAAACTCTTGTGTTACATCCTGCGTCTGTGAGCAAACTGCTTTCCCAGCATTCAATCAATTTAATAATGATAATAATGTCACAAATCACAATTACAGTATGGTGCACGTTACGCAGCACACAGGCATTTTTACACAGGCCCAGCTTACAATCAGGACCAGTTGGGAGCTTGGTGGAGGGGTCAGTGCCGGGCCTCTTACCTTGACCTTCTCCTGAATCTCCTCCAGCTGTGTCGCGTTGCCACAAGGAGAAAATACCCATAGATGAGGAGCTGTAGGAGGCCCTGCACTCTCCCCCGACAAGCAGTTTAAATGTTGTGGGGGAGAGCACAGGGCTCGCTGCGACTTCATCAAGCCGTCCCTGCTTACAATCTATGTTTTTGGTGCTCGAGGCACAGGGAGATAAAGTGACTTGCCCAAAGTCACAAGGAGCTGACACTAGGCATTGAACCATGCTCCCCTGATTCAAACTCAGCGCCATTGTTTAAAGTCAGGAACCAGAGGCAACGTTGCTCACCCATAATGTACATTGAATCATGTGGGTATCTCAGGTGACCCGCACATACACAATACAAGGGTTTGTCTTTTAGTTTATTTAATAGAGCTATGCTGAGTATGATGGGCACAGGCGACTCGGCAGAGTAAAGGCACTGACCCTGCAGCAGGGTAGTCCCGCCCACATCCTTGTGACCGTGGGCAAGTAACTTTATCTCCATGTGCCTCAGGCACCAAAACATAAACATGTAAGCAGGGAGTGTGCGTATTCTACATACATCGACACATACTGCGTGTTATGTAGTAATGGTGCGTCCCATTGGTATTAAAGCGCTAGATGAAAAAGTTAATTTTTATTTTAGCTATTGATGTCTGAGGACTGCTTCAAAGGAGAGACTGGTCAGCAGTGTGCCCCACACATCAGTCCTCAGGCCCCCTCATAATGACCATTTCATAGAGCGCTTTTCTCCCAATGGGACACAAAGCGTGTCACAATTACAGCACAGTGGTGCGCAAACTGGGGGGCGGGAGATTTTGCTGGTGGGGTGCAGGCTGTTGCAGAGGCCCCGCACTCTTCACCACGGCATTTAAATTAAATGCCGGGGATCGCGTGGCCTCTGCAACACTTTACTTACCCAGATTCAGCCGCTCTGTGACGCATCACCATGGCAACATGGCAGGTCATGTGACGTGACCCTGCAGCATCATTTGATGCAGCACTGGGGTAGGGGGGGTACGCGGGCGATACAGTGGGGAAGACAGGGGGACGCAGCACAAAAACTTTGCGCACCCCTGGCACAGCACATGGTAAATAGCACACATGAATTGTTACTGAGATAGTCCCTGCCCTGGTGAGCTTACAATGTATGTTTTTGGTGCCTGAGGCACAGGGAGATGGGGTGGCCCAGGGTCACAGGGAATGGAACCAGGATCCCCGGCTTCAAACTGGGTGTAATTTTTCACACAGTGTCTTTACTCACTGAGCCGCTACCCCCCAGGCAGAGCCTGGGACTGAGTGCATGTAGCAGAGCCAGCACGCCTGCTCCCAGCACCCTCCCATTCCCGCACGCGCGGCCTCCCCTTCCTCACTCCCCCCCTCCTACATACGGGCACTTCCCGCAGCGTCCAATCCCAATCTCCCCTTCCCCAAGCGCTGTGCGCTCTCACTCTAACCTGCTGAACTCTCCTCGAGCCCTCTCTCTCTCCTCGTTTGCTGCTTCCCCACGCCAGCCAATCAGCACGCGGCTTTCCTTTCGAACCCTTCCTTTACCGTCAACCAAACCTCACACCCCCTCCCGAAGGGGGCGGGACCACGGCCGCCTAGCAGGTTGGGTTGTTCTCAGTGTTGTGTGTGCCATGGACTCAGCCCAGTGATAGTGACAATAGAGAGAAAGGAAACTGACAAGGGGAGGGGGGGTCAAAATAAATCACACCCAGAAATACGAGGCTTTCTGACCCCTGCGAGGACCCATCTCCGAGTCAGCGGCCCCCCAGCCCGCGGCGGGGAGAGGAAGAGCGGAGGCCGCGCAGGGAATGTGACTCATGTTCTGTGCGGGGGGGAGGGATTTGGTTGGAAGGGACTCCGAGGATTATCACACAGCAGGGGGAAGAGGTGCTGCTTTTGGGGCCTAAACTCTCCAGAGGTAAAAAAAAAAAAAAACACCCGAAGGGAGGGAGACTTGGCCGCTGCCACCGGTCACCAGCAGCTGCCACCGGTCACCAGCAGCTGCTACCGGCTCTTCTCAGCAGCCACCGGTCACCGGGAAACCCTAACTCATCTGTGATTCCGTATCGGGAGCTCCAAGGTAACCCACCCACATGCCCCCCTTTCCTTCCCAGGGGCTGCGCTCCATTCACTGTCAGCACCTCAGTGTGTGAATGGGTGGGCACAGGCACTGCCCTCCCCTTTCCTCCATCTCCTCTCACACCTGCATTTATCATTTATTTTACTATTTATACCTACAATATAGTCACCTTTTTCTTCCATTGCTTAAATATCTCTGCTGAGAATATATATATACACACACACACACAGTAGAGCTATTTAAACAATATATAGTACATATTCAGGAATAATATTTAAGCATTGCATTTAAAAAAAATCATCTATAGTACCCCAGCAGAGATAATGTATGAAGTTATATATAGATAGTACCTCAGCAGAGATATTTTCTCTCTGTCTCTCTCTCTCTGTCTCTCTCTCTCTGTCTCTCTCTCTCTGTCTCTCTCATAATTTATGTTGATATATAAGAAGATAATGTATTGCATATATCTCGGCCTGCCTGTCTTCATGTATCGCTATTTTCAGCATACTCTGCATTTCCCTTTTTTTATTTATATATATATATATATATATATATATATATATATATATATATATA
Source organism: Ascaphus truei (assembly GCF_040206685.1). Lineage (NCBI taxonomy): Eukaryota > Metazoa > Chordata > Amphibia > Anura > Ascaphidae > Ascaphus > Ascaphus truei. The sequence goes on along the minus strand of NC_134491.1, from coordinate 53,087,088 downwards.
TATATATTTTGTAGAATTGCATTTGCCAGAAATGCTTCCCCATGCCATTATATACCTGCTGTCTCTGCTAGGCAAGTCTTCTTGCATAAAGGTCTGGCAATGTAATGTAACTGCTAGTACTGGAAAATCGTGTTCGTTGTTTTCTGGTCATCTATCATTGTCTGCTAGCAATTGGAGCAGAGGGCTTGTCCCTTTTTTATATTTAAAATAGCCTGGTTTCACTCCCCCCCCCCCCCCTCCTTTTTGGAGTCGTGAAGACCGCTTGTCATTTGGTTACATTCATCAAAACAGATGTACGAATGATCTGAAGGAAGGGGTATTAATAATTGGTACTGGAGGTAGATAGAAAGTGTTTCTAAATATACTGCAAGGAAGTGCATGGAAATACTATGTCACAGTGGCACATGATGATCCTGCAGTTTGAAGTGACGTGTTACCCAGTCATTATTACATATATACTGCAATAAAAGACACTGTCACTGGAAATACTTATTAACCGAAACCCGACCCCCTCCACATGCTGATTAATCCATGCAGCCAGGGCTCTACTATTCGAGTAGGTTTTTTCTATTAAATGGCCTGTATGTAATGTTCTTTTTCTATTTGCATAGCTTTACATGATTTTAATTGGGATTTGCAAACCATGGTTCATTTTTTTTCCCCCTCGTATTTCAAAACCACATAATTATATATATATGCAACGTTTTATCTAGTTGGCAATCGAATTTTACAAGAGTATACACACATTAAGAGCAATGCTTGGTGCTTTTTATGTTGTGAAGTTTGCTTAGGTGTTTCCTTCTTTAAATGTGTGTCACTGCAGTAGTAAATTCGCATGGATACAAAACCAATCTTTGAGTTGTGAATGGACATATTTTACCAAGTTAAACTAATAGACTTCCTGTTCTCCTAACCACTCCTTGGGTTGTACCTGTTTCAGATTCTTGGTTTTAACATGTTATTTGTGTGACTTCACAGGTGTTTTTTTTGTGAATTAAAATGAAAAGGATGCTTGATTGAAAAATATTTTTTTTGGGGGGTCTGGAAGTTAAATATCATTAAAAAAATTTTTTTTTTTAAATCTTGCTTTCAATAATGGAAAATCCTCATTTTAGGTCATTTGTTATGAAATTCCATTAGTACAAGATATTATAAGTCTTCGTTTTGTTACTGCTGTTCCAAACATAATTACTTTGCTAATTTTGTATAGCAAATACTGTATTGTTTTCTATTCTTGCTAGATCAGTGGTGTTTCGGGCGTTATTTGCACCTCCGAGTAAAAACTGGGTACAACTGAGGCTTTCTCTCTGGCCTTATCTGCCCCGTTACCCTTTAACATATTATATAATATTTTTTTAGCTCTTCCAATGTATTATTGCCTCTAAAACAAGAGGACTTAATGCTGGTATGGGGGTTTCTTGCACATTATCGTCCATTTTTTGTAATTGTTCTCCCTGCCGCTTTGCTCATTTTTGTATTTCAAACCCTTCTCCCCACACGCCCCCTTCACTCTTCTGATGGATGTATGGGTCTTCATGCTCCAACATTTTTCACTATCCCTTTCATCCATCCATTGCTCTGTCTGTTTATTTACCATCTCCTGCCATGACACCCACACATCTTCTGTTTTAGATTAACTGGATTTTTACATTTGTTAAACTCCTGGAATATTTCGTAAATCAGTATTGCCGGACCTGAGGAAGAGCGAGAACTCTCAAAAGCTTATCTTATAATGTCAATTGTTAGTCCAAATAAAAATGGAATGGCCTAATACTGAAGTACTCATTTAATCAGGATTATCACAGCGATTTCTATTTAATTCCTAATGTATTGACAATATGTCATGGTGTATATTTCCCTTGCAAAGAACTGTATCTTTCTAATGCTAAAACATTCACAACATATTTTGTTTTTCTCCTGGCATTGCATTTCACCATGAGTATTGAATGGTATTTTCAGCAAGTAGCTTCTCAGTTACTACCTCTATTGCTGTACGAGTGGCATGGTGCCTTGTGCACTTTTCTTTGCAGGCCAGTCTGGAAGTAAAGGAACTAATGGGCAATTGAAACATACTTGGGGGAAAAAAACGCCTGTTTGAAAATGTATTTTTCACAATACCTGTACTTTTTTACATTATAGATGTTCAATTGCTGTATTGCAAAAACATAATATATATTTTGTTGTGCATCGTTCAAAGATGGCAGCCATCTTGTTTTCATTCTATCCATCTATAACTGGGGGGCACAAGAATTTCTAGGGGGGCGCTGAGGTTAGAGGCCCTGCGCTGTTCCCCAAGACTTTTAAATTAAATGCCGGGGGAGGCATGAGGCCTGTATCTCAGGACCCGTGAGGTCCCAGTGCTGAAAATAACACAGTTCAGCTCTAGAGCACCGGTGCACAAAGTGGGGGGCGGTTGCAGAGGCCCCGCGCTCTTCCCCAAAGCATTTAAATGCCGGGGGATCGCATGAGGCCTCTGCAACTCACTTACTGGGGTTCAGCCACGTTGCTGTGACGCGTCGCCATGGTGTCATGCGGAGGGACGTCACACGTCAGTTTCCATGGCAACGGGGACACGTAACCCCACGGCGTCATTTGACACCGGCAAACCAGGTACGGGGGGAGCAGACAGGGGGGCGCAGCTCCAAAAGTTTGCGCTCCCCTGCTTTAGAGGACACCCTGTTGCCAATCCTGCAAAAGGAAAAGTGAAAAAAGGAGGAATTTATTTATTTGTTATTTGAAACTAAGTGCATAATAGTAGAAAGAGAAATGTGTAGAAGTGCATATTAGGGCCACAAACTGCATAACATCTTTTTCTCCCTCATCTTCAACATATAACATTGCCGTTGTTTTTGGAGACCTAGCAAAGGCTGAATTTTGATATGCGGTAATATTTTCTTGCTAGACAGAATATTCTTCGCTACACTCATTTTGCCAATTATCTTATGGTTTTATTACTGCACGTTTCTTTAAGGGTATGCACTAATAAACGGAAATAATTGAGTGAGATTTTGTTGCTTTTCAGTAAATGTTTCCCCCCCCCCCCCCCCCTCAACAAACTTGAGTTAAGTGGATTGTTGAGGGGGGGGGGGGGGGAAACATTTACTGAAAAGTCAAGTTTGTTGAGGGGGGGGGGGGGGGGGAAACATTTACTGAAAAGCAACAAAATCTCACTCAATTATTTCCGTTTATTAGTGCATACCCTTAAAGAAACGTGCAGTAATAAAACCATAAGATAATTGGCAAAATGAGTGTAGCGAAGAATATTCTGTCTAGCAAGAAAATATTACCGCATATCAAAATTCAGCCTTTGCTAGGTCTCCAAAAACAACGGCAATGTTATATGTTGAAGATGAGGGAGAAAAAGATGTTATGCAGTTTGTGGCCCTAATATGCACTTCTACACATTTCTCTTTCTACTATTATGCACTTAGTTTCAAATAACAAATAAATAAATTCCTCCTTTTTTCACTTTTCCTTTTGCAGGATTGGCAACAGGGTGTCCTCTAAAGCAGGGGAGCGCAAACTTTTGGAGCTGCGCCCCCCTGTCTGCTCCCCCCGTACCTGGTTTGCCGGTGTCAAATGACGCCGTGGGGTTACGTGTCCCCGTTGCCATGGAAACTGACGTGTGACGTCCCTCCGCATGACACCATGGCGACGCGTCACAGCAACGTGGCTGAACCCCAGTAAGTGAGTTGCAGAGGCCTCATGCGATCCCCCGGCATTTAAATGCTTTGGGGAAGAGCGCGGGGCCTCTGCAACCGCCCCCCACTTTGTGCACCGGTGCTCTAGAGCTGAACTGTGTTATTTTCAGCACTGGGACCTCACGGGTCCTGAGATACAGGCCTCATGCCTCCCCCGGCATTTAATTTAAAAGTCTTGGGGAACAGCGCAGGGCCTCTAACCTCAGCGCCCCCCTAGAAATTCTTGTGCCCCCCAGTTATAGATGGATAGAATGAAAACAAGATGGCTGCCATCTTTGAACGATGCACAACAAAATATATATTATGTTTTTGCAATACAGCAATTGAACATCTATAATGTAAAAAAGTACAGGTATTGTGAAAAATACATTTTCAAACAGGCGTTTTTTTCCCCCAAGTATGTTTCAATTGCCCATTAGTTCCTTTACTTCCAGACTGGCCTGCAAAGAAAAGTGCACAAGGCACCATGCCACTCGTACAGCAATAGAGGTAGCTGTATACCTATATATAAATAAAGACCCAATGATTTGTTTACACTAGCCTCACGATTTCCACGTATGTTACCTGTAAATCTTGTTTGTGTTTTTTAGTGGGGCTGCCTTCACATCTCAATAATACCTTTTTCTCTTCAGTAGGGATATGTCCTCGGCACCAACCACTCCTCCATCAGTGGATAAAGTAGACGGATTTTCTCGGAAGTCCGTCAGAAAAGCCAGACAGAAGAGATCACAAAGCTCTTCCCAGTTTAGGTCTCAGGGCAAGCCTATTGAGCTAACACCACTGCCTCTGCTTAAAGGTAAGGCTAACTCCTCCCTCCCCCATTACATTAGGGAGTGGGCTATATCCACTCTTGTCTCTAATGTCGAAAAACCCTTTAGTTTCATATTATTGGTTAACATGAAAAATAATGAGTTATTTCCGTAAAACAGATTTGTTTTCTTGCTCAGGAAAGCTGAACATGAGTGAAACTTTTCTAAAATCCCTCATTCATGTCATAAGTGAAGAGTATGTTGTTACTTGATTTAAGGTATATGTTTGTTAAGCACTCGTGTAATGTAACATGCATCCCAGAAAATACATGTTTCCTCTTATTTGGAGAAAACATCCCTTCCACCCATGCAACTTATTTTGAGAAGGCTTTCAGGCATTTCTTGTTGTCTGCTGGTAACACGATTTTTTGAGAATTCTGTTCATTTTTGGGTACATTTTCAAACTTTCACCTGCTTTATGGCCAAACAAAAGGCATACATTACTTATCGGATTGTTGGGTTTCTGTAGTCTTATCCTTTGTCGACTTTATAGTGCAGTTGCACGTACAGCTATAAGGCTCATTTTCATCCTCATGGTGTTACATATGACCACTCTGCTTATAACAAATAATTATTGGCTATAATTCACACACACACACACACACACACACACACACACACACACACACACACACACACACACACACACACACACACACACACACACACACACACACACACACACACACACACACACGTGTTTGTGAACCCCTTAGGGTTTTCACATGTTTTAAACCTAAAATATTAGTAGTTATTAATATAGGTCCTAATAATAGGTAAAGATAACATGATCAAACAAATTACACAAAAACATGATACTTTTTTTTTTTTTTTTAACAATTTTTTTATTGGACATGTTAACAAATTGCTGTACATACAGAAATGTCATGAGCCCATGACACATCAGCTTAATACAATCATACAGTGACCAATAACATTTTTCCGTTTCCTTTTAGGGGGAGGAAGATAGAGGGGGGGGAAGAAGGGGAGGGGGGGGAAGAAGGGGAGGGGGGGGGAAGAAGGGGAGGGGGGGGGAAAGAAGGGGAGGGGGGGGGAAAGAAGGGGAGGGGGGGGGAAAGAAGGGGAGGGGGGGGAAGAAGGTGAGGGGGGGGAAAGAAGGTGAGGGGGGGGAAAGAAGGGGAGGGGGGGGAAAGAAGGGGAGGGGGGGGGAAGAAAGGGAGGGGGGGGGAGAGGAGGGGGAGACAAACAAATGGGGGGGGGGTATGGTTGGGTAGGTGGGGGCGCCCAGAGGCTTCCCTGACACCCTCACCTGGGGACACGGGGGTTCTAAGGTACAGGAGATTGGCCGTTGTGGGTTTTATTTCTCTAACCAGGGGTCCCAAGTGTTCCAGAACTGGGGCATCTTCTTTTGGAGCATAGCCGTCAGCTTCTCCATTGTCATAGCCTCGTTTATTCTTCTAGTTACTGTAGTTCTCGTGGGGGCCTTAATCCGTTTCCATGCGGCTGCTATAGAGCATCTAGCCGCTGTCAACATGGCCGTGATCAACCTGTACATTGGCGGCGGAAGGTCCTCAATGGGTTTGCGCAGCACCAGGGACAGAGGGTCCAGAGGAATGGGGAGTCCCGTGACCTTGTAGATAAGCGTCTGGATCATGGTCCAGTACCTCTGAATCTCCGGACATGACCACCAAATGTGGGCCATGTCCCCCTTTTGACCACATCCACACCAGCACAGGTCCAGTGTGCCGGGGTAGATCTGGCTCAGCATAACAGGGGTCAGGTACCACTGAAATATGATTTTATAGATATTTTCTTTTATTGTTGTGCAAATTTATGTTTTAGTAGCTTGCTCCCAAATCTCCTCCCAGTCTTCTTGATCTATTAGGAGGCCTAACTCCTCCGACCATTTCTGCATGTAACGGTGATTCGGTGGACTGGATGATGGCTCCATGCCTTTATATATCTCGGAGATCAGACCTTTTTGGTAGGTAGTTTTGATACATAAGGATTCGAATCTGGTTAGCGGGGGGAATTTGGAGGTTGGGGATAATGACAATAGGAAGTACCGGACTTGTAGATACTTAAACAGGTGGAAGCCCTGGATCATGATACCTTTTCAACTTTTATTTATGCACAAATTATTCAACATTAAATATACATTTGGGAAAAGTATGATGTGAACCTTTAGATTCAGTACCTGGTGGCGCCCCCTTGTGCAGCAGTGACTTCAACTAAGCGTTTCCTGTAACTGCTGGTCAGTCTCTCACATTGGTTTTGAGGAATTTTGGCCTATTCCTCCTTGTAGAACTGGTTCAACTCAGCACATTTGTGGGCTTCCTAGCATGGACTGTGCGGTTCAGTTCCTGCCACAACATTTCAATGGGGTTTAGGTCTGGACTTTGATTGGGCTATTCTAAATTGTTGAATTTCTCCTTCTAAAGTCATTATTTTGTAGATCTGCCTGTATGTTTAGGATCATTGTCTTGCTACATGACCCACTTTCGCTTCAGCTCACGGACGGATGGTCTGACATTCTCCTGTAAAATCTTCTGATACAATGCAGAATTCATGGTTGTGTCAATGATGGCAAGCTGCTTAGTTCCTGAGGCAGCAAAGCAGCTGCAAACCATCACACTCCCACCACAATGCTTGATGGTTCGGATGAGATTCTTCTGTGTGAAAGCAGTGTTTTTGGTTTTCGACCAAACAGCATTTCTCATTGATGCCCAAAAGTTTTACCTTTGACTCATCTGTCCAGAGAACATTGTTCCAGAAGTCTTGTGAATCATCTATGTGCTCTTTGGAGAACTTGAGACCGGCAGCAATGTTCTTTTTAGAGAGCAGTAATTCCCTCTTGGCTATCCCTCGAACACCATTCTTGTGCAGTCCTTTTCTGATAGTTGTGACCACTCACATCAGCCAAGGCAAGAGTGGCCTGCAGATCCTTGGATGTTACTCTGGGGTTCTTTGTGACTTCCTGGATGATTTGCCGGATTGTTCTTGGAGAGATTTTGTTAGGATGACTGCTTCTGGGTTGAGTGACTGTGGTCTTGAACTTAATCCATTTGTAAGCTAATCTGTCTGACAGTGGGTTGGTGGAGCCCCAAATCCTTAGAAATTGTTTTGTAACCCTTTCCAGACTGCGGATCATCAATAAGTGCTTTAGTATGGGGGGGGGGGGGAGGATGGGGTGGTGGTAGTAGTATTGGGTGGGTGGTAGTATAGGGCGGGTGGTGGTGGTAGTATAGGCGTAGATGAGGGATTGAAAAATCCTGGGCACCTCAAATTTAACCCTTGGTGCCTATTGTGTATATCACTGACTGACCTGTCAATCACCACCACAACTGGCAACAGCGCGCACCATCATGCCCAAGCTCAAATCCTGGTAGGATGCATTGTGACCAGTCGCAGCGGTGACTGACCTGTCAGTTAGGGATGCCACATTTAGTGGCAGAAGAGATGATTGAGTGAGTTGCATTGAGGTGCAAGGGGTAGGGCCGGGATTCAGTGTGTGTGTGTGTGTGTGTGTGTGTGTGTGTGTGTGTCAGTCTCTGTATCAGTGTCTGTATCCAAGATCCCTTGCTTAACACAACTTTGGCTTCTAAATATTCTGTCTGTCCTACGTATTTCATATTTTTGACTAGCCCTGGTGTACATCCAGTTAATAAGATGCTTCTTTTTAATAGGTTTATTTTCAGCTGGGCTTTGAACATGGAAATAGAAGATCCTTGTCAAATAAATATTGAGTGGAACAGTTCCATAGGCAGGGAGCGTTAAGTGTAAAAAAAGTTTGACGTGAGAGGGCTGTAGAGGTAAAAAGTGCAAAGACGAGACATCCTTGGGTCGACCTTAGAATCTGAGTAGGAGTCAAGTGTAACAAGAGATCAGAGTTGAGATATATGGAACTGTAGAGCCTTAAAGGAAAGGAAGACCATGACTGACAATTGTGCTTTTGGTGAAGATGTATTAACCTCTAAAACATTGCACTTTTTTGTGGTGTTTTTTTTTCCCCCCCCTTTCTTTCTCTCCCACCAATACATTTTCACCAAGCTCCTATTCTCTTGTTGGTGTACAGCATGCCTTTCTTATTTGGTTTTCAACAGTATTTTAGCTTTCAGCTGATGCTGCAATAAGAACATTACATTTCCTCCTTTCAGTGACATCACAGTGTAACCAGAAGGCATTACCTCAAACCATAGGGGCCATTTATATTAATTTAAACTACAGATACTATGGTCTGATTTAAGCACAAGTTTGTTGGTTTTAATTATGTGCATATTTATTAGCTCTGGTTGCCTCCACCTAATTTATTTTTGTATAAACCAGATGGCGATGCCTTGGGTGAGTAGCTAACCTTTACGCAATTAAAAACGCTAACATACAAAGTAAAAGGCAATGTTATCGTACTTATTCGTTGATTCGTGCGTGGGATTAACCACTTCTTCAGGTCTGTAAAGACCTGCATGGCGGTACTTCTCAAGTTGGTGCATGTGTCTCCAGCAATGAAGGGGTGATAAGAGGAATATCCCTTGGATGTATCAAATTAGTTATTCCATGTCTATTTTGGAAACAAGTTGCTGTAAATTAATTTGGACACTGGCCAATAAAGATGATTTGCTAAATGTGGTATTTTCATAGCATGTATTTGTTTCATAGCAACATTCAACCTTTTTACAGTTGCAGTGATTGGAGCTGGGCTATAAACTAGTTCAGGGGCGGGTAACTCCAGTCCTCAAGGGCCACCTACATGCCAGGTATTGAGGATATCCCTGCTTCAGCACAGGTGGCTCCATCAGCTGAAACAGGGATATTCTTAAAACCTGACCTGTTGGTGGCCCTTGAGGACTGGAGTTGGCCACTCCTGAACTAGTTCATGGGAATCCGATAAGCATTCTTTTACCATTCCTGTGTAGCGCTTCTGTCGGCAGCAACATAGATTTTTATTTCCCCCTGATTTATCACTAATTGTAATTAAAATAATGCCTTTTGGGAGCTATTAAAGATGTAAAATGACAACGCAAACATTTAAAGATGGATTCTGCATCAGTGAATAAGTTGAAATGATCGCAGAGCCATATACTTCCCCCGAGAGAGTGGCCGTGGGATTCTCAGCTGATGGGCCATCTGCCCTTCGTCAAATAGAAATTGGGCTTCTTTTGGCTAATTAACACTTCAGGATAAAAAAAAATGTTAAACACATTGGAGTATGATTTCTGTGCATCGCTTCTTAGGTTAGAGAACCCAACTTCTTTATTACCTTCTTTGTATGCATGTTCTACCTAATTTGCCACTTTTGATTGTGGCTTTGTTACTTATAGTAGAGAATGGTATTTCCTCAGTCACTGTGTTTGGGGCTTACAAAAAGCTGCAGTTACAGTTCAAAATAGCCAAGTCGGAGGCCCTACTGCTTATAGATGTATCAATGGTTCGCACTAATATTTGGTGTATTGAGTTTGAGCACACCACACTTCTTTTAAAGAAATATAAGCCGGTTGCTTGCTCTAGGAGCCGTGCTGTATAAATAGCAGTCGGCATGGAATATATAAATCAATTAGCTCCGGTGACAGAAGTGGACACAATATGAGCCTCCTAGGAAAGGTGCATCAGCAACAACACAATTGAAAGATAGCTGAAGTGTAAGCACAAAAGTCCAAGGAGACACTTTCACGATCAGTCGCCATGTCCCTTATTTTTGTGGCCACATGTCAGCAGTGAAGCTTGAAATTTTCTGTCGGCGTCCTGTCCAATCCTGAGATAGCAGCGAAGTGAAAGAGGATCGGTATTACGTCCAAACCGGAAGAAACGATGGAACTCACCAGCCAAGGTTGAATAAAAAAACCTTTATTAAACTACATAAAAAATGTGAACATCCACATGGAGACCCTAGCTGCTCCTCCCACGCGTTTCATGACGTCTGTGGCGCTTTCTCCTTAAGAAAGCGCCACTGATGGCGTGGGAGGAGGAGCTAGGGTCTCCATGTGGATGTTCACATTTTTTATGTAGTTTAATAAAGGTTTTTTTTATTAAACCTTGACTGGTGAGTTCCAACGTTTGTTCCGGTTTGACCGTAATACCGGGCCGTGGGGGGCCTGCCGAGGGGCGGCACGGAGCTGGTTCACCCTCATTGGGCTAACCGTTCACGTGACTGGCCTGTCGCGCCAAGAAATCAGTTTGAACTGATTTCTTGCGCAGCGCCCGCACGCATGTGCCCGCACGCCACATGGACATGAACACTGCCTTAAGGCAGTCTGTTCGCTCGCACGGTCTGCTGTACCATGGCCCCAGCCTTAGGCCGGGGCCATAGAGGCTTCATGAGAGCGGAGACGCGCTAACGCTGAGGCTCGCCTGCTTAAGTCAGTGCGATTCCACGGTCTTGCAGGCGAGCCAGCGTGCGCGAAGGGAGCCGGGGGGAGGTGGTTGGAGGCGGGGCAGTGACGTCGCTGGGCCAATCGCCCGCGACGCATTGACGTCGACGTCACGGCGCCGTGACGTTGACGCTGCTTCAGGCTGATTGGATGTTTTCAGCCGACAGCGCGCTGAAAAACAGCTTGACTGTCGGCTGAAAATTCCAAAGCCTGAGCAAGCCTGCGGACGCTTGCGTGAGCCCCCTCTCAAGGCATCCTCATTGAGGATGCAGGGGCTCAGCGCTGAGCGTCCGCACGGCTCAGCGCGGCCTGTCCTTCTATGGACTCGGCCTTATGCATAGCACCGCTTCGTAAATATAAGGCATCTTATGCCTTCCCACATATCCTAAAAAGTTGACATCTGTATCTATTTTATGGATCCAAATTGTTCAGTTATATAAATCTATGTAAAAAAAATTGTTCCTTTTAAATTATATCACAGACACCCAGTTTACAAAGAAAATTTGAAGTGGGGAGGACTCTGGGAAGTCATTCAACATGAATGACTATAATTTTTTTGCCAGCTCGACAATTCTCTAGAGACAACTCTTGCTTTGTTTTGTTCTTCTTCCAGTGGACTGAGTAACAGTCCCAGATCCATAAAAGGGTGCTAAGCTTTAGCATGCTTTATTCCCATTGTGAATCCGAGTATAATTGATTAGTAATAGGACTGTAAGTTGGAAACTGATCTCTCGGTGAAGAAATAAACAACGTGATGAACTATTTTTTTTTTCTTCCTGCATCTGTAACAGATGTTTATAATTCAATCAGTCTTAGTAATATCATTATTCAGTAAAGAAATATGAATTCTGTAAGCTACAGCAGCAACCACTTTTGAGATAGAAACTAATTGTGCGATTTTGTTCTGTGTTCAGAAACAGACCATTGTACAGAGCTGCACTGTGCAAGAATTTACCGGTCATCTGTATTTCTCTTGCGTTCTCTAAACAAGCCTAATTTTTTTTGACAAATGACATTTTTCAGATCGGTTTATCTAACCACTGATCAGAGGGTTGGGAAACATTTTTGGAAGTTAGCGAATCGGAACTGAAATCAGAGCCAGGCGTCCAAATGTTATCCCTACCTGAGATTTTGTTTCCCCAAATTGAAAAACCACCACAAATGGGGCATAACCTTCAATGACTAAACAAACCATAATCTATTAACCTGCTTCAGATTTCTTGTTAGAAGCAATCCAAGCAGGAGATATTATTATTATTTTTTTTTTAATTTGAGATCTCAGGAGCTGAACCCCCATTAATTTCAGCTCCGGGGACCCCTGCTTCTGGAGATACAGGTAGGTTGCATAGTAGATGAGGTTGAAAAGAGACATGCGTCCAAGTTCAACCAATGCTAAATTTAGACGACAGATACTTTATCCTATATCTGTACTTATAATATATTGAACCAGAGGAAGGCGAAACAAAAGACCCCAGTGAAATATCATCCAATGATATCTCATAAGGGGAAAAATTCATTCCTTCCTGACTCCAAAAATTGGCAATCGGATTACTCCCTGGATCAACCTCTTTCCAATGTTCTCTTATCTGGTATATCCCTGTATACCTTTTCTTTCTAAAAAGATGTTCAACCTTCTTTTTTTTTTTTTTTTTTTTTGTTACAAATCTGTTGTATCTGACATCCCAGTCTCCATGTGTAATGAATTCCTCATTGTAACTGCCCTTACTGTAAAGAACCCTTTCCTTTGTTGCTGGTGAAATTTCCTTTCCTCCAACCTAAAGGGATGCCCCTGAGTCCTTTATACTGTCCTTGGGATGAATAGTTCTTTTGAAAGCTCCTTGTATTGTCCCCAATTTTGTATATAGTTATAATATCCCCTCTTGGACGTCTCTTTTCTAATGTAAATACATTTAATTTAGCTAGCCTCGCCTCATAAGTTAGATTGTCCATCCCCTTGATTTAATTTGGTGTCTCTTTTCTGCACTCTCTATAGTTCCATAATGTATTTTCCAAGGAGTGGTGCCCAGAATTGTACTGTGCCGGCAGTCGCTTCAATAGCGGGGCTCACGTAATGGCCTCTTTTCAAAGCTCTTGAATAGGGGGTACCCTTCAGCTGGACCATGCTATTTCAAGCACTGGCGTCACCCCGGTTTCTGAGGTGCTGCTGATGTTACCGGGTTTAAATCTCACTCCATGGGAATGAAAATGGTCACCAAATCTTGGGTCAGTAGGAATGTCAGTGGTGGCAGATTCCTATTGGACAGCTATTTAAATCCGCTTTAACGCAGCAATCCAAACTGCTTGTTTTTTTGTTCCCCCCCCCCCCTTTTTTTTTTAATATGTGCATTAATACAATCCACACAATAAGTCATTAGTTGAGTTGCAGATCGATTTTGTTTTCCTGTGATCGATCGGTGAAAATTTAACTTTGGGTTCACTAAATGGCTGCATAGGAATATATTCTGCAGTCAGTGGAATGCATTTGTAAATTAATATGACAAAGTCCTGCGGGGAAGATCATTTATTTTATTTATAAAATGTTTTACCAGGAAATAATACATTGAGAGTTACCTCTCGTTTTGAAGTATGTCCTGGACACAGAGTTATAATGACAAATACATAGTTACAATGAGTAAAAAGGTTTATACAGTACATTACATACAAGTCATTGTATGCACTGTTAAAGATCATGTCAGGGGAGCGCAAACTCTTGCTGCTGCGCCCCCCTGTCTTGCCTGCCCCGATGCTTGCATCCACCCCCCCCTACCTTGCAGCTGTGTCAAATGAGGCTGCGGGGTCGTGACGTCACATTGCGACTCGCGGTGCCATTTGACGCGTGTCACGTCATTTGATGCCGCATTGCCATGGCGGCGCATCACAGCGTCTGAATCACGGTAAGTTTAGTGTTGCAGAGGCCTCACGTGATCCCCCAGCATTTAATTTAAATGCCTTGGGGAAGAGTGTGGGGCCGCTGGAACCGCTCCCGCCCCCCCAGTTTGCGCACCCCTAATATATATTATAGGTGTTTATAACAGTTGCAAACCAGATTAAAATGTGAGACAGCTTTAGTTTTGAAAGAATTTAGACTGGTGGCGGAAGTGAGAGTCTCCGGTAGACTGTTCCAGTTGTGGGGTGCACGGTAAGAGAAGGAGGAGCGGCTGGATACTTTGTTGAACCTTGGGACCATGAACAGTCATTTGGATCATGTGCCCAGGCAATCAATAGATACTATTGGTGCACTGCTAGAGAGAGGGCAGGGCTCAAAAAGGGGTGTGCCAGAGCCTGTTTCAGAAGAAGAAGGGGATGTGACTTTGTAAATGGTTGCTATAGAAACAGAAATGCTTGTTACATTATAATGCATTTAAAATATAATTTCAGAGTTGTAACATAAAAAAGTATTTTCTCATCGTACAGAACAGATTTATTTAAAAAAAACACATGTAGGATATTTCTTGGACTGTAGCTTTAAAAACTAGGAAGTAATACATGTGAGGCTTAGTCCCCTGTGCCTCTGTGTCGCTTAGCGAGCTCATGCTTGGAGAGCGGTGACGTCACCAACTCTCCAAGCATGAGTGACGGGTGTCCGCGCTATTTCGCAAGCGTGCACGGGGGGAGTTGCAGGCAATCTGAGTGCGGTTCAAAGAAAGGTTTTTTTTGTTTGTTTACGCAAGGGCCAAGCGTGGGTGAGCGTCCGTGGACGCTCCGCGTGAGCGGGGACATACAAATTTAAATAGCGAGCATTTACCTCGTCAAGTCGGCACGGTTAGTGCCACAGGGGACTCAGCCTAACTTTTACTGTTAACTATCTCAGAAACTGGGAATACCCGCAGCGGAAAATAACGGTTTTCAGTCTTGTTACAATTTTCTTTTTTTAAAGTGGGTTGGGAGCTATCGGGGGAGATTTGCTTCTTTAAAACCTGAGGTATCCGGATTTGGAAAAGGCTCATGAAATTAGATTTTTATGATTACTTATTGTTACAGGGCCTTATGGACTGGACAGTAGGCCAAAGGGGAAAAGATACAGCTCTTCTTCAATACACAAACTTGATTAATGATGTTGGCCCATTATCAATATGCCGTTTTGTTCTCCAATGTAACTACAACACACATCACTGCGAAATGCTCAAAGAACTAGATTGGTCATCACTTGAGTCTAGGCGCAAAGTTCATCTCTCCTGTCTTACTTTCTGGGCAAGGTACCCGTCTATCTGCACAAGCTCCTCACCTGAGATCTGACTCCAAAAGACTGTTCATGGTCCCGAGGTTCAACAAAGTATCCGGCCGCTCCTCCTTCTCTTACCGTGCACCCCAAAACTGGAACAATCTACCGGAGACTCTCACATCCACCACCAGTTTAAATTCTTTCAAAACTAAAGCTGTCTCAAATTTTTTACCTGGTCTGTAACTGTTACATACGCCTATAACATATATTATCTTTAACTGTGCATGCAATGTCTTGTATATAATGTATTCCCTGTTCACTTATGTAACTGTATTTGTAACCATGTATTATTTGTCATCATAACTCTGTGCCCAGGACATACGGAAAACGAGAGGTAACTCTCAATGTATTACTTCCTGGTAAAACATTTTTATAAATAATTAACATAATGAAAAATACAAGAAAGCGGAAGAACCATGCCATGTACTGGCTCCTTTACTGTACTAATAGAGCTTCAAACGAAGACCTTGGGTGTGGTGAGATTGCGTTTACATGTCTTCCGCACGTTCCCAAAATCCTGCTTCACTTCATGCCATACAGTGTTTAAATTGCACACAAGGAGGTTGGCTAATGTCATGCAAATAAGCACAGACTGTCACGTCTTGCTTCTTACCCAGTTGGGGCCTGGAGACTTCCCTAGGGCTTTTGCCCACTGTGTTACAGCTTGTACACGAGTCTGGTCTGAAGTGCAGAATCGGAAAACTGAATATGTAACCTAAACTCTAAGCAGCAATGTTTTGGTAGGTGCTCGTATTTAACAAAGGGTTAAATGATTAGAATGGTTGTTTCTTTAAAAAAAAAAAATATCATAAATCAATTGGTTAAACAGAATGTATTTTCATTTTTTTGCTTTTTATCCTGGTTGTCTTCAGAGCCCTGAACATTTCAATCCCCCACTGACCGATACGTTGTGTATTCTATTGGGAAGCTTTTTTTTTTGTCTTGTATCAGGAAATAAACAAGGCTAATTGTTTATTTGTATTCTCTTCCTGCTAACACAAATTGTGAAATTAAATAGTAATTTCACAGAGCCTAGGGTTTTACAAAATTGTGAAACTGCTCCATGGGTGAATCCTGAAAGATTTCCTTGCAACTGCTGTTTTTTGTCTTTGGAGGGGGGGGGGGGGGGGGGGGTCGAGAGAAAGAGAGGGAGTATCTTATGAAATAATGCAACATCAATTTTCTTGAGCAGAACATAATGTTGTTCAATGCAAAATATTAACTACTAAGATAGGATTGCTGAGATACATTGTGTATATAAGACCTTATCTTCCTCCCTTGTTGATCCACTGCTGGATGAAGGCCTCCGTGATCTTACAGGTGGTTGCAAGCCTCTCCTCCCAAATTTTCTGATTTTTACCGTCCCATCTTACTTTTGGTCTTGGTCTTTTCATCTCCCTTGGAATACATTTGAGTACGATCTTTGTTCAAATATGGTTATTTCTCCTTGCGATCAATCCGGCCCTCTGCCATTTTAATTTCTTCACCCTTGTGATGTCAGACTTTTGTTTAATTTCAAACCCATTCATTATTTTTCCAGTCTTTTCGGGTAATACCCAACATACTTCTTTCTGTAGTCTGAAGCTTCTGAATTATCTTTGCATTTAGGGTCCATGTTTCATATCCACGCGTGCGCAAACGCAGAATACACTGGTGGGAAAACTTTCCCCTTGAGGCACCGTAAAATCTATCCTTGAAAGTTTGTCTTGTTTCTTCCAAATGCGCGCGATCCCTTCATTCTCCCGTTTATTCCATTCAAAAAGTTTCCATCAATTGTTATTTGCTGGTCAACGTAGACAGTCTTCCATTTATTTTAATCTCTGCAGAGTTGACATTTGTTGAACATGAATCACTTTGTTCTTGCTCAGATTTGTTTGTTGCCTCAGGTCTGCTGGACTTGTGGCAAAAATAACGTAATCTGCAAATCGTAGGCGACTCCAGTATTTTACCATTGATTTAAAAAAGAAAAAAAATGTATTCCTTTTTCTTCCCAATCTAATGTCTTGAACAATTAAAGTGCTGTGAAAGCTTTGGGGACAAGGTGTCTCCCTGCCGCACTCCCTTACTGATCTTCGTCTTGCTTGTTTTTTCATGTAACATAATGGTTGATGTGGCATTCGTGTAAATGTTGTTTATTATATCCGTTTACGTTTCTTCAACTCTTTGCTTGTAAATGCATTAAGAAGACCATGAAGTGTAAACAGAATAAAAATATTTTTTTTTTGTAATCTACAAATCCTAAACTGAGTGGTAGATCATATTAATTACTTGGGGAAATCACTTCTTGATCACTTTGTGGTCCATTGTGTTGTATCCATTGACAAATTTCGCCTGTTCTCTAGCCTGGGCGAAGTCCAGGGAGCAGTATGTTGCAGGCCATTTGGTCTGTAGTTCTTGAGGTCTTCCTTGCCCCTGTCTTGATGAGAATAGCTATGGCCAGGGCAGGAAGAATCTGTGACGAGTGGAAAATTGCGGCTCACGAGTGGGATGCAGCCTTCTTTTCATTGCACCGGGCGGCTTTTGCGTCTGCAGAAGGCATTGTGGGGAGCAAGTAAGATGGCTCTGTCAGTGAGTGACGGGCATGCTGTTTTCATACAGTCTGCCGTTTCAGAGAAATTTAAAAAAAAAGACATTTTGTGAGAATAAATAATTTAGTAACATAACATGTGCTATATCTATATCTATATCTATATCCTCACTCTCACTCACTCCAGCCTCACTCTGAGCGGTGCGAAAAGATTTTCTGAGACTTTCCCCAATCGGCAGGCTCCATGCTCCCTGCCATGTGTGCGCGTGCGGCCCGAGTGTAGAACAGCTCGCTAACCACAGGCAATTATAAGTGCTGCGCACGGCGGAGCAAGCACACCCACTATATTACGGGCCTAAAGAGTTTTTACATGGACATTCTCTCCTCCAGCTTCTTTCAAGATTTCAGTTGTGATTCCAGCTTCCCTGCTAGCCATGCCATTCTTCATGGATTTTATTGCTTTTGCCACTTCTGGAAGGATGCATGGTATATCATTGGTGGTTTCTTCTCTCCTGTCCTATGCCCTGTGGATGAGCGAGAAGTCCTCGACTCTATGAAAAGTGTACAGTCTTTCAAAGTTGAGCCATCTTGTTTGAGTGCAGTGATTTTGCTTATTTCCCATTACAAGTCGCTGCTTCGTCTTCAAAGGAGCAGTGGCTCTTGTTTTTTTTTTTTTTTTTTTTTACCAGGTGGGAAGCAGAGGGTTTCCGGAACTGAACCGCATTTAATTTCGGCAACGGGGACCCCCTGCTTCCCGAGATACGTACCCAATAAGGTGCTCACTGTAGCAGCTTTTGGCTGGGCATCTAATAAGACAGTTTAAAGCTTGTGTCACGTGGGCCAATAGGAAGCCGGGACATAATCCCATGTGGCTTTCTATTGGTCTGTGTGACCTTTAAACTTAACAGAAATAGTTACATTTAAAGGTGCTGCCAGTATCTCAGGAAGTGGGGGGGAGGTGTCCCCAGAGCTGAAATTAACGCGGTCCAGCTCCGGAGACCCCCTGCTTTAAACCCGAGGGGAAATACACTGTTTTATTAAAGGTACCGCTCCTTTAAGCTTTTGTTATCTTGAATTGTTGTCTTCACCATATCACAGTTGCATTATCTTACATAATCTTCAGTAAGGCTGCGTTTCTAGTAACCGCGCCGCAAGAGAACAAATCTATGGAAGTCAAGGGGGGAGGCCACAGTGTGCGAGATGCAGAGGAACCGCGTGGCATAATTTTCAAACTACAAATAAATTAGATTTTTTTTTCTTTTCTTCACGCCACGGCCTCATCATGAGAGCGGTTTAGCCAATGAGGGCAAGCCACCCTTGTGATGTGTCCCACACGCCTCCCTATCGCCTCAGACCTCGGTGCAGGGATCGCTGCTATAATCTCAGCCTTCTACATCTTGCGAATTGTCTTCCACAGCTCTGCACATTAAGTTATTTTTGCGTCTTGGGATTTGCTTCATTTCTTGTCTTCTCCATAATTGCTTCGTCTCATCAGATATTTTCTGATCTCGTTTTTTGTTAGAGGTTCCTCCACTTTTTTTTTCTGCGCTTTCAAGTACAATCTTCATTCATTTCTCATGAATTTTTTTTCCTAATTGTTTGTTTAGTGTCCCCATGCATTTTGAGCAAGCTGAAGCGATTTTTCAGTTCTAGTTGAAATTGTACGTTGTTGAGGTTATTGGTCTTGTTTTTTTTGTCTTTTTAATCAATTTTCTTCTTTCCATCTTCGCGTTCAAATGCAATTTGCTGCAATCCAATCGGTTATCACACCTTGTGTCAAAACGATTTAAAGCTGCAGTTCAGTCAATATCCTGCATGTGTGTTTTTTTAATAAATCAGTTCTGTAGTAAGAATAAATACTTTTAGCATTTTCTGTTTAAAAAAACAACTTTGAAAGACCAATTTTCTTGTATTCTATTTTAACAAGCATGCTTGTTCCTATAGCAATGATTTACATTCCCCATATTTAAAGATGTCGCCAAACTTTGCCGTTCAATAGACGGAGAACGAATTGACCGGCAGCTTTGCAGTTCTTTAGGTAATTAGAGATTGCCCACATGAAACTATTGAAGTAAAAAAAAAAAAAAAGACTGAACTGCAGTTTTAAGGAAAGTGCAATCTTCAGTCACGTTTCTTGTTAGCTACTGTAGGATATAAACAGAGAAAATGGGAGAAACAAACCCCAGCGATGCTAGCCAGAAAAATGTCCATGTACAAATATATTCAACATATGAACCATACAATCTCCTTTTGTTTTTGCTTGTAAACAGTAATATAAGCCGGTGATCAATATCCCACACAGTCAATGGTGTATGTTGTGCATTGCAATCCAAGCACTTTAAAGACACCTCTTGGTATGCTTACTCCATAGCCTTGCGAACAAGGTAAGTCTTGGATGAGTATGCAGTGGTAAACATCATAGCCAGTAGTAACAATAACATGGCAAGTGTAGCAAATGCATACAAATGAACGGTTACTCACTCGATACACCGTGGGAATCTGGATACTGTCGGCGTGCTCCTACCAGGCCAGGTCAATGAAGAAATAGAGGGAAAGAGGCGGTGCAGCTGCCTTGGAGAAGAAAAAAAAGTAAACTCTCTTGCTGTTTTTAAATGTGCCATTAAAGTAATTTTTGTACCAAGAAGACAGCAGTCCGGTTCACGTGTGTTTTTTTTTTTTTTTGTTTTTTGTTTTTGTTTTTTTTCTCCAAGGCAGCTGCACCGCCTCTTTCACTCTAATTCTACTGTAGGATATATGGGAATGAACCCCAAATGTCCGGTGCTCCCAATATCCACAACAGGACTGGTATTGGTGGTGTGTAAACAGTCTCTGGTACATGTATAAAAGAAAATGAACAGCTACTGGGCAGGCTTGAAGATCCTGTGTGGAGGAGAACAACAGCCAGGCTTTGGCAGATAACGGTATGGAGTGCAACCTGGGTGGGGGACTAGTGCACAGGGGAAATCCGAGACAAGAAAAGAGGCAACCAAAAGGCCACCCCTCTCGTGTACTCACACTGGAAAAGCCTGCTGCCCTTACCCGACCCGGTCTCTTCAATGCTTGTGCCTGGCTGGTCTCGTCTCCTCGGGTGTCGCGCTGGCGTGTGACGTCATCCCCGAGGGCCGGCAGCTATGCTGCGGATGGTAGTAAAGAGCGCCCTGGGTCTCAGCGATCCTGAATCTCTTAAAGCGGGCGTAATGAATAATATCTATGTGCTCATCAGGAGGGGAATCATGAAGGTCAGCTCCCAGCTCTGCTTCGTAGCTTGCGTGCTCCACACCGGTAGTTGCAGTAACATGAATTGTAGTTGGTGGGTGGTCACAGCAACAGGAACTCAGCCGGATACATGAATGAATAAAAACAGCTTTATTGCACTATAGTGCTGCGCATCACAAAACGGAGAACACCTCTGACGCGTTTCGTTCCGTACAGGAACTTTATACTCTTTTATACTCTTTATACTCTTTAACTCTTTGATAAAGTTCCTGTACGGAACGAAACGCGTCAGAGGTGTTCTCCGTTTTGTGATGCGCAGCACTATAGTGCAATAAAGCTGTTTTTATTCATTTATGTATCCGGCTGAGTTCCTGTTGCTGTGACCACCCACCAACTACAATTCACGTTACTGTAGGATATAGTACATTTAATTCTCAATGTAGAAGTTTTCACATTCGGAAAATTCAACCAATCTGTCTCCACGTTCATTCCTGTTACCGTAACCATACTTTCCAGCTATTGCTTCCTCTTCTAAGGACGGATTTTTGGATTGAAATCTGTCATAATGATCTTGAGGTGGCAATTTCATTTACGTTAGTTGATTTGTATGGTTGAAGTCTTCTACTTCATTGTCTGAGTGACTCGATGTTGGGGCATAAACTTGGATTATTTGAAGCCTGTATCTGTCAACTGAATGACTAGTCTGGCTGGTCCTTCCAATGAGCTTTCATACTCCACTGTTCTTTCTCCCTCTCATGGTGACGATAAAGCCTACTCCCACTGATTTTTCCATTTTCCGTACCTCCTATAATAGATTAGTGGCCTTTTGAGCTTAATGAGGCCTTCATCTTTTCTTCTAACTAAGGCCAACAATATCCCATTTAATCTTTCCAAATGTTGTTTTCCAGTTCTTGCAGTGATGCTTCACTGAAGAGAGTCTGCCAGTTGTAGGAAGCCAGATTTAGATTTGAATGACAGCTTTTGTTTAACCTCCGGGGATTCTTGGCACCCTCTGCCTAAATGCCTTCTTCCTGGACGCTGTCAAACGCAGGGACAATCCAGCGGAGAATGGGGCCCATTGCTTTTCGATGACTTCCATACTTTGGGGTTGAGGCCTTGCTTGCCATGCCAGTCTCATTTGCTTGTTGTAAATCTTTCCCACTTTTAGCCAGGTATATTGTTTAGGCTTTCTTAGTACGTTTAAAACTACCAGCACAAGTGCCACTATACATCTTCATAAACACCCCTTGCTACATTCCCGCTCCTTAAGAAAATGTAGCAAATGTTATTGACCTTCTACAACAATCTCTGTTTCTGTCATCAAGTTGTACAAGTGACATGCTATACAATTGTGATTGCTGCATTAGGTATATAATGAAGTTAAAAAGTGATTTGTTTGCTTAATTTCAAGGACAGAACGAATTGTGAGCATAACTGAAATACCCGCCAGCCTGGTAGTGAAATCTCAGTTTGCTTTATTAACCAGGTGGCCTTGGTTGTGAAGTTGATTTTGGGATGCTAAAATTTGTTCTGCTACTTACATTACAGTGGATATGAAGTCACATTTAGCAGTAGTGATTTGTTTTTTGCATTTTGATTAATGGTTATTGCAAATGGTTTGGAAAGAGTAATTGTAACTTTCATTGTCTGTGGTCTAATGATCCAAGATCCAATCAAGTCTAAAGTTGGTTCAATACATGTAAATCTGCAGTTTCGCATCATGTAACGTGCCTAGTTTTTTCTTCGCGTGATTCATGAATGGACATAAAATGTGTTGGACTTCGGATGCCCTCACCAAATGGTACCCACAAGCTAGTTATGCAAGACACACCCCATTTTCAGTCCTGTGTTGTTTTCCTTATTACTGTTTTGTACTAACCTGCTGCTGTTATTGTCTTCAACAATGTTGCCTTCAGGTTTGGTAGAAGTCTATTACATGGGTCTTTCCCTTTTCCCTAAAATATTTGTATTTGCCCTCTCCATTCTTGAGGGGGGAGGAAGTCCTAAAAAAAACCACCATACAAAAATGTCTTTATTTTCTTGCCAAACATTGAGTAACGGGAAGAAGAGGTTTAATGATTGTCCAGGAACAATGTTTTGCAGACTTGATTTTTATCGATGTACCTGTACACCATTACATGGACTTGAAAAGGAAAGTTCTACTTGGCTCTTAAACATTTTGTAAGCAACAACCGTATAATTGACATCCTTAAATAAAATGTAATTTCACTATTGAGCAAATATTTACCTTTTTTATTTGTTTCTCTGACAATTAGATTTGTATTTTCTTTCTTGGTTATACCAATTTCTAAAAAAAAATGTCAGTCAAGTATTTCTTCCACTCACAGTCCACCTTCCCCAGAGAACCAGTCAGGGGAAAGGGATGTAAGGTCTCATTCAGTAACCAGTGTCATCACAACAGAGAAGCTGAAGGAAGTCAACTCCCTTCCAAGTTTCAGCCCAGGTGTCTAGTTTAACCTTTAAATACAAATCTTTTCATTCTATATTCTCAGCGTCGTAGGCCTTCAGATTCCGTAAACATTGCAAGAGTAGAGAACAATTCAGGGGTAGCCAACACCAGCCTTCAAGGGCACCAACAAGTCAGGTTTTTAAGATATCCCTGCTTCAGCACAGGTGGCTCGGTCAAAGACTAGGCCACTGATTGATCCACCTGTGCTGAAGCAGGGATATCCTGGAAACCTAACTAGTTGGTTGCCCTTGAGGACTGGTGTTGGCCACCCCTGATTTAATTTCAAGGCCTTCAGTTTAATAGCAAGTTATTTAGAAACATTGTTGATTTGGGTCCGTTTACGTCAATGGGAAATAAATACATATTATAAAATATATATATATTATTTATTATTATTTATAAAATATTTTACCAGGAAGTAATACATTGAGAGTTAGCAAAGGTAAAGGAAAAAAAATAATGTGTTGTTAATTGTGTAATTGTCCGGACGTAACAATTCACAAACTCAAACAGTTGTGAGGCATGTGCTCAAAGTAATGAAGCGCTTGTGGTTGATATACTGGTTAACCCAGTTATAATGAGCTCTGTGAAACTTTACAGAACATAAAGGTTTCAATCAAGAGAAACTTTCAGGCAAGTAGGTACACAGGACGTGCTCGTCACAATAATTGGGTACCTTCTATTGCCCACAGTCAGCCCATTAGCAGAGAACCGCGTGCCATATTCAATCTAGGGCTCTATGTATCAAGGTATGTGTGTGCCGACACCGTTGCGTAGAAAAATCAGCATTTTTTTCCTGTCTGAAACGCCATATATTTATGAAGTGCAGGTCCGCTGTTTTAGAATTTGGCGCACACTGCGCTAAAGAGATTTACGCCACCTTTATGGTGACAGAGAAAACTAACACGGAACACCCGACAAAGTAATGCAAACTGCTATTTATTTTTAATACATTGACCTGTGCCAATATGCAAATGTAACGCCACCCTTACTCCTCCCACTTGCTCTATAAATCCCTCATCTCAGGCGGACGCAGATATACCCAAGAATGGCGCAATCAAGATTAGTACATAGACACTGCCTGCCACAGGTATATTTCAGTGCAAGTTAAGACAAAATAACAACTTTTTGGCTATTGTTTTGGAGTATATAGACCTACCAACTTAGACCGTGCTTATAGTGCGCGCTAGCGAAAGTTGTAATTCGCTTTGCGGCGACGTCGCGAGCGACCAAGTCATTGATTGGTTCAGAGGCTGTCACATGTGGCGACAGCCTCTGAAAAATCAAATTTGACCGGCTTCCAAATGTCACGTCGCTCAGCAATACATTTGTTTTCGGGCGACGTCGTTCCTTGCCTGTCTTTCACTGCTCACCAATAAGTAGAGGGATTTTTCTGCATAGAGAAGCCACATAAATAATAAAGGTTCCATCAACTTTACATGTTGTTTGCTTGTGTTTTAACATCGGGATGCTGTTCTGCTCCATTTTGTAGCACGTAGGAAAATTGCAGATAGAGAAGCTTAGCATTCTAAGGTCGTCCTAGCCGTGCATCTGTTATTGCCACAAGAGCAATATGTCCTGCTACACTTTCCATTTAAAATCCATTGGTTCCTTTTGCCATCAGTAGGGGGAAAACACTTCTATGGCTTGGTCATTTTTCCCAAATAGGGAACCATCTAAAATCTGCCATAGATAGAAAATAGGGGTAACTACCCCCCGGTGATGCTCTCACCAAACAAGGAAGTCCATAAGAGAAAAAATATATATGTGTCCATAAAACGGTATAATTCAAAATAAATGATACTTGGATTGTGGATTCCAATGGGTAAGCCGATGGTATGTGCGTGCCTGGAAACCCCCACCTCACCTGAATGCTGCCGTAGGAGAAGTCTCGCCACGCCGATGGATAACACTCATCCCCACCGATTGTTGTTGAATGGTTGGTAGCTCATACTAACAAGGCATTCAAAGTGTTATTTATACATTTTTTCTATAGGGCTGGTTAGACATAGCTTTTTTGTTATCTCATTTTTTATACTGAGGCTGTAAATCACACACCTTAACCCTTTTTTAGACTTCAATCATATACTTATACCAAGCATTTGTTCTTGGCTATTATGGAGGATATAGAACAATCTGAAAATGAAGATATTCAAAGCAATCTTTATGTGCAGACTTGCAATGACAATACTAGGAGGATTAAGAGAGCTGAATATGTGTTTGACAATTCGATTGAATTTGTATGTGAAGAAAATTCAGATTTAACAGCACATTTCCTCAAATTAGAAAAATTGTTATCAGACAACATCAGGTTATGGTGGGATATCACCACCCTAGAGAACTACACTAAAGCCAAAAGAATCCCAAGAGGACTGAGAATAAAAAAGGCACCCACTTTTGGCTTTAGCAGTAGAGAATTTGAGGAAAAATGGAAAACTACATTAAATGATTGCTCATTCAAACTCATGAATCTAATTGTCGAACACAAGATGTCTGAAAGGGTTTCACTGGGTATTGAGATTAAATCTCTACAAAATAAACTCAAAACATATGAAAAAATGGAACATTTTTCAAACAATGACAAAACGTTGTTATCCAATATAGAAGCTATTGAAGATACAATCATGGAAAAAAAGCAGTCCAAATTCGACCGGGACCGCTTAGACTATGAGAGAAACCAGGTATACACCTGGGAAAGACCTGGGAACTCTAACATCAATAGAGGTAGATCTAGAACCCCTGCACACGCACAGGCACATAGAGACAAGACATCCAGTACACCAAAGAAATCAATCTTAAAATCTAAATATGCAGACACCTCCAGTTATGAGTCTGATACTTCTGAAAATGAGACAAAATATCCATCAGTATCCTTTGATATTACATCAGACACATGGAGAGGAAACAGTTCCTCGGGTCATACATCACGGGACGCGCCTATGCCTGGCACATCGGGTTACTTCTCCCATCCTAACAAATCACAGGAGTCAAAAAACTATCAAGGACAAGGAGGTCAAAGAGGAAGAGGGGGAACAAGAGGGGCAACAAAGAGGAAAAAGTATTCTTAACATCCGAAAATTGCAATGTCATTAACATCTCACAAAAGACATTATCCACAGGACAATTATCCCTACTTAATCGAGGGTTGAATTTTGCCCCTCAAAGTGACTTCAACCTCTTTGATACCTACATTGACCTACAGCGATTTACCCGTAAATTGACTTTAAAAAAATTCTTTGCCAACAGGTCTGAAAATGTTGTACCGATATATGATGTAGCTGAGATGTCCATAGCTAATGGTGAAGTTGATTCAATAGAACCAGTCTGCTCTGATTTTTCATTTAAAGAATTGTGTGTGATCTCTGATTTAGAAAACTTACGCTTAGAACATGAAATGGAGGATACAGTAGAAGAGGTGTCTCTTTCTGATTTTCTTAGTTTCGAACACACTACATTCAGGAAGAAGTCCACCTTTTGTCCCTATGGCTCTAAAAGTGCATTTATTACCACATTTGAGAAATTAGTGGAAAAGGATCTGAGGATCTTGGCAGATAACTGTAAACATGACTCTTTTCGTTGCAGCAATCTCACAGCCCTTGAACTGAAAGAATTACAAACTTTAAAACATGAAAAAACCATAGTGATTAAAAATGCAGACAAGGGTGGGGCGATTGTTGTACAATATGCGGAAAGTTACAGATTGGAGGCTTTAAGACAATTGTCTGATCATCAAGCCTATAGAAAATTACCCTCAGACCCCACCACTAATTTCTCTCATGCATTGGATGATTTACTGGAACTGGGTAGAGAACTTTACGTGCTTAGTAAAAAGGAATTTGAATTCTTATGCGCCCCTAACCCCATAGTTCCCATCTTTCACCATCTCCCAAAGATCCATAAATCTCTCACAAATCCTCCGGGACGTCCCATTGTGGCTAGCATTGGATCTTTGGGAGATGGGCTCTCCCGCTTTATAGATGCTTATTTGCAACCCATTGTACAGTCATTACCATCTTTTCTAAAAGACTCTAATCAATTGATTTTTGATCTCAACAAAGTACAGTGGCGGGAGAGTTACAGGTGGGTAACTATGGACGTTACCTCACTGTACAACATCATTAAACATGAACAGGGCATTTTCGCCATACAGCATTTTCTCACACTTTCTCACTTATCACCGGCACTTTGCACGTTTTTATTAGACTCTATCACGTTTTTACTCACGCACAATTATTTTTCTTTTGATTCACAATTTTATTTACAAATCCGAGGCACTGCTATGGGCACTTCTTTCGCACCCTCATATGCGAATCTTTTTATGGGGTTGTGGGAGTCTGATTTTATTTTTAGCGACAAAAATTCTTTTAGACACCAAATAAAATTCTACAAACGATATATAGATGATCTTCTATTTATCTGGGATGGTGACCTCACTTCACTCCAAACCTTTATACACTCACTCAACACTAATGATCAGAATTTACATTTCACTTATCAGGAAAATATTAATCACATTTACTATCTGGACCTAATGCTGTATGTCGACATGCGGGGTGACATCCAAACTGATATTTATAGGAAATCCAATGCACGAAATTCCTACCTCAGAGCAGACAGTAATCATTCCAAGTCTCTTAAAAGGGCATTCTTAAGGGGCAATTTACAAGACTAAAAAGGTTGTGTTCGACTAAAGAATCTTTTGACATACAATCGAATGATCTCATCACAAGATTTTCATCTAGAGGGTACAAGATGCATGACATCATAGAAGCCCATAATATGGTTAAAGATTTAGACAGAAGAGATCTTCTATTATCTTCCAAAAAGAGATCCAAACAAGATGAGGTGACAGCTCCATTATTTATCACCCAACAGAGCAGGCAGTCAGATCGCATACGTTCCATCATTTATAAACATTGGGACACTTTAAAATTGGATAAAGATCTGACTCCAATCCTTGAGAACAAGCCAAAATTGGTTTTCAGGAAGGCTAAATCACTGGGCACATTCCTCTCCCCTAGTCTGTTTGATTCAAAAACTAAAAACAATAGCAGTACGACTATACCAAAAGGTTTTTTCCCATGTGGACATTGCGGGATTTGTAAATTTGCTAGAAAAATAAAAAAACTCAATTGTATAAATCCCAAGAAAGAGCAAATTATACATACTTTCATTAACTGTAACTCGAGTTACACTGTATATCTCTTGAGATGTGGGTGTAAGAAAGGGTATGTGGGTCGTACCATACGACCCTTAAAGAACAGAATCATGGAACATGTCCGTGCAATAAACAAAAAAGATCTAACACACCCAGTCTCAAGACATTTTACAAATTGTCCACAGGGTACTATTAAAAATGTCTCATTTTCTGGAATAGACCACATACATGCCCCTATCAGGGGAGGAGACAGGTTGGGCATATTGAATAGAAAAGAAATGTTCTGGATTTACAGCTTAGACACTATGCAACCCTCAGGCATTAATATTGATTGGGAACTAAAGCATTTTTTATAACATTATATGTATTTAATAGTTCTTGCCTTCTTTGTGATTTATATTTATTATGGACTTACATGTATTTAATTTATGTACATGTTTTCATATATTTGTTTGACTATCTGTTTTCTAGATTTGTTTATTTAATATTTCATTATTATATATTATTGATAATTATTATATTTGTATAAAACTGTTTATATAGCTGTATTATATATCCTTATTATTTACCGCTTTGAATTTATGCTTTAAAATATGTCACCATATCATGACATTAGTTCATATGGGGCGATATTGGCAGATCAATACCTCTACCAATATATATGTCCTTTATATCAAAATTCATTATATATATATTATCATATATATTACTTTATCTTTTTATATATTTATTAGAATTCGTTGTTTATTATTTTTTTTGATATGATTTTCTTATCTATCTGGTGACTATTATATCATACACTATGTGTTAGATTAGGGTTTTTTAATATTTTTTTGGTTTTAATTTACACATTTTTGTTATTTATCCTTAAGACTATTGTCCAGCAGTTTAAGTTTTTCTTTTTTCATTTTTATTTCTTATATTCATTCATCATTTTTTTTATTATTACATTTATCATACATACACATACATTGTTCTTTATTTAACACTTAATAGGTTACACTTACATCATTTTCCTTCAATTAAGGGGATGATGATATATAATTATTATGTTTTGTATATATACATATCTCTTATACACCAAGACACATTATTGTTTGATATAATATTCTTTATTTACTTATGATTCTTTTGGACACTGTATTGTTTTTGTTTCTGTATAGACATTAGTCTTTTGCTTTTCTTTTAAAATATATGTCTATATGTCTATTGTGATAGACTGGTTCATCTCACCGGATTGGTGTCGTGTTCAGAGGTGAGGGCGCTCCTTTAACTTGCATGAGGATACAGCTGATTGCATATTTCATTAACCTTTACCTAATTGTGGGCGTATACTTACCTCTGACCATTATATAATCTGATGTGAGTAGAACTACGAGTACTCTTTGATAAAGCGCCTCCACGGCGGGAAACGCGTCAGAGTTTTAAATGTTAGTGTGTCTGTCCCTCTTTTTTGGCTTATATGCCCAATAAATAATTATTATTTTGCTACTGGCCCTTTTTCTTATTTTTATTAGCAGTGCTCTACTTTTTTCCTCCCAGTTCCTAAAATCTGCCATACAAAGTTTTCTCAAAGTTTTTCTGATCGTTTACTTTGGCATCGTAACCACCCTGGCCCCCTCAGCACAGAAAACGTAAAGGAAGCTAGTATTTCAACTACACAATCACTCCAACTGCATCCCCCAGGGTCCAGCGGAGTATCTCAGACCACAGATTATTAGTTCACGTTGAGCAGCAGCTCCTGCATGAATCCCTGTCAAAGCAGGCGAGAAGTTTTATCAGATGTAACTTTGTAAGAAGACAGACAATGAAAGATTTACTACATAGATGGAAAATTGCCACAGCGCCAGTTTTGTGAAATACTCATTAAAAGGTCAAATTAATAGTAGCACCCAGTAATCTGGTTAAATTGTTTGTGTGTGTGTGTGTAAGAACAAAATTAAGATGTTTAAAGTATGTATTAAAATAAAGCTTGGCTCAGCCACCACTTGGCTGAAAACTCAAAATAAGGATGTTTGCCGGGAAGGTTACACAGGATTTTGCTTCTTTCTTTTACCTTTTCTCTGTTTTACCTGAATTTATTTTAAACGTAACTTTTCCAGGACGCAGAATATTGGGAAATACATACTGTATACAATCGCATCGCTCACCTCTATATTCTCAGGACGACATTTCACATGATCGCTGGCAGTTAGTTGTCACTGTCTGTAATATATTTATTATTGTTCTGTTGTTTTTTTTATTTTATTTGTTGTTTTTGCAAATTTGACATGAAATAAATGGAACAAAACATGTAAATAGACCAATTTTAATAACTGTATTTGTTGCATATTGCTTGTTCTGCTCTCAAAGGAGAATATTTCAAGTAGTTGCGTGCACAATATATATTAAAAAAACAAAAAAACCAATGGGGGACAAAATATATATATTTACGCACACGCACACTCTGCTGCCCCTCCCCCCTCAGATAAACAAAGACTCGGGACGTGTGTGAAAAAAAAAATAACCTTCCGCAGCATGGACCACAATGTCGATATTTTGCAATAAAGACGTTTTTGTTATTGCACACGTCCTGAGCACCGATTCCATATTCTATGCATCTGCATTCCTCCATATTGTGCACCTGGACCAAAGACTGCTGCGTGTGCGTGCGTGTGTGTGTGTGTGTGTGTGTGTGTGTGTCAAAAAGAAGCGCGTGCTCCATAGCGTAGCAATGTATAAGAGATGTGAATATTAATGTGCAGACTTAGATGTACTCACAAGGAGATGTGCAAAAATATTTTTAGAGAAATTTGCTTTGGATCGCAAGATGTCACTCGCGGAGTTACTGCGACTCACTGTAACTGAAGCCAGGAGAAATCTTCCAGCGGTTTCATCCAGCGATGCAGGGCCATACAGTATGTTCTCTGTCATAGAGAGAAAGGGCCAGCGTTTTCAGCAGCAACTCAGCCCTCCGCTCAGCTCACAACTCACAACCATCCGTTAGCATGACTATGTAAATCCACGTAATCCAACCTAGTTTGATTCAGCACGGGTTTAAATACCTGCTGCTACCCCTTCACCCAATAGCATTGGTCCCCCAGACCAATAACATTGATGGCGGTCTCCACCTGGGTGATGGGAATCAGGGTTACATTGCATTGATATGTTTATTGCTAATTGCTTGATGGTGCCTGGTATTAGTTGCTAGGCAACCAGGAGGTATTTAAATCTGCACTTCACCCCTGTTGAAGTCATGAATTGGGTTGCGTGGACTTGCATCATCACGCTAACGGATGGTTGTGAGTTGTGAGCTTTGAGCTGAGCGGGAGGGCTGAGTTGCTGCTGAAAACGCTGGCCCTTTCTCTCTATGACAGAGAACATACTGTATGGCCCTGCATCGCTGGATGAAACCGCTGGAAGATTTCTCCTGGCTTCAGTTACAGTGAGGCGCAGTAACTCCGCGAGTGTGACGGCTTGCGATCCAAGGAGATTTTTGCACATATCCTTGGGAGTGTGCATCGAAGTGTCTGTACTTTAATATTCACATCTCTTATACATTGTTATGCTATGGAGCAAACGCTTCTGGATGTGGTTCATCCATCTTGAAACTGCGAAGTACTCCACTCGATTTTATACAGGTTCTCATATGCAGGACTCTTTCAAAGAAGGACTTGTTGCACCCTCGACTGGTGTGATGTCTCTTTATTTTGTGTGTAATTATTATGCACACTTTTTTTCTTTTGTTCCTTTGGGTGTTGCATGTCTGACTTTTCCCTTTGTTGCGGGTAATATCTTGTTTGCTCCGGACACCCACAGGTTTGCATTCTTTTCGGTTACTAGGGATCAAGGCTTTAAACCTACACACCTTTTTATCTGTTACAACAGAGACCTACACACTAGTTCTCTTTAAAGTGTAATATTAACTGTGACATGAAAGTGCATTACTCCAGGGTGGCATTCATTCATTCATTCATTCACGGGCGAAACTCCATTCATTAAATGTTTTACTTGCGCGGAAGATTTCGTTTTTCTGTAACTCGCATTTTGTGTTTTTGATTCCGTTTATTAATTAACACACAATAGCAGTTTCTTACATGGTGCTTCCTGTTTAACCCCTTGGATGCCTGAGGCGTACAATGCATTGTAGTGTTAGGGCAGCCATGGGGTTAACCTTGTCCAGCAAGGCATTGTAGTAGTTTGCAGCGAAGGCCGCGATTATAGTGGCGGCGCACGTGACACCGGAACAAACTAATGGAGAGCAATGAAGGCGCACAGTGCGCGCAACCAAGGCGTCAAAACGCGCAATTTTTTAAAATGCATTTGGAATTGTTCTTGCCGCGTCACGTGAGCGGTTCAGCCAATGAGGGCGAACCACTCACATGACACCACGCCTCCCGATCGCCTCCAGCCCAGTTTGTTTTGCGTGCGTACAACACGCGCATGGCGTCATGGGCTCGGTCACGCGTGAGCGGCCACTATAATCGTGGCCTAACCGAGACGAGGCAGCACTCGATCCCAGGTAAGCGCGTAACACTCAGAATTCAAAGCAGAATATCCGGATTTGTATCAAACAGTACACATGGTGTGAAAGGGACATACCACACAGCAGAGCACCGTTTTAGTCCCGTACACAGCCTTTCATCAGGAAGTGAAACGTCGCTCTGCTGTGTGGTATGTTCCTTAAATACAGTGTAGGACATCTGGTCGCGACCAAATGGCCGCGCCGCGACTCGCCCCGCCGCTGGAAGCTGCTGCCACCCGCTAAGGTATAGATGCCTTACCCTAAAACCCTTAAATTAACCCCCTACCCCAAACAGTAATAAAACTTACCTTCGAAGCGGCGGGGATTCCAGCAGAGGATCGGCTGCAGCGCAGGGTCAGTCTGCGGTGTCGCGACCAAATGTCCCGTTCCGCCTTAAATAAAGGTAACGTTTTGCACCTTTAGCCACGTGTGCTGTTTGATCCCAATCTGGATATTCTGCTACGAATGGGGAGTGTTCGGCTTACCTGGGCCAGCGCTGCCTCGGTTTTGCCTCATATATTTGGAAGTGTGAGCACACTCGGGGACAAGCACCTCTCCTATTAAGACTGGGTTTTGACGACGTACTGGGGTATTTTGGGACTTTGTTCCTTCACATGTTCTAGTATTTCGCACCTCGCGCAGTCCAATAGCCATTATTAAATATCCTCGTCTCATCCTGAAGCCATACAAAAGAGTCATTTATATAGTGCAAATAGGAAATATTTTAATCCAGGTGGCGGTCATCTCCAGTCAATGGCCAACAAGTCAGGTTTTCAGGATATCCGTTCTTCAGCACTGTTGGAGCAATCAGTTGCACAGTCAACGACTGAAGCAGGGATATCTTGAAAACCTGACCTGTTAGTGGCCCTTGACGACTGGAGTTGCCCACACCTGTTTCAATCTCTATTTGACCTCCGATATGCATCACAGGTCACTTATTACATTGTAGTATTTGGAAACGCTTGTTATGCAATGACAGGTCAAATACATGATATAAATTCCACATTGGTATGCTTTCAGGATGAGACCGATATTTAATAATGTTTGTTGTCCCTAAAACAAGGGGCCTCTTAATAGCCTTCTGTGCTCACATGTATTCCAATGACTGTTTTTAAGCTGTTACAGGCCTAACCCGCATTAACGTACACAATGGGCCCAGTGAAATGTATGTATGTAAAATGAAAATGTACTTAAAGTGAGGCACTACCTTTTTCCCACTTATCGATGCTCCGGTACAGGTAGTGAGCCTGTATTGCTGTTCAGGACGTGCTGACAGGCGCATGCGCGAGCTGCTGTTTGCTTATAGGGCGAGGGGAATCAGCGCATCACTGCTACGGCGGTCTGTAGGGCAGAATAAGTGTCCGTACTCGCGAAGCGAGCGTACGGATACAGGGGTATGGGGCTATTGAAAATATGTCCTTACTCGCGAGTCTCCTTAAACCGGGGTAGTCTGTATAAAAAAAAATATAAGACCATAAGAACCATTTTTTTTCATTTAATATTCTTTGATGACCAGGCACAATGTGTTTTTAATAGCCATTGCAAGCTGTACTAAAAATGAAATAGCCCTTATAATTTTGTCTTGCAATATAAGCCGTTCCCATCAAATTTTTATTTTTTTGGCTTTGTTAATCATTACATGTACAGTGATAATAATGTGAAACTTGACTTTAATAAAATAAATAGAGAGAAAACACAGACTTTTGATAGATCACTTGAGAGCTGTCCCATAATTTAGCTTTTTCCCCCCATTGTAAGACGTGCAATATCCATTTTACAATAAAGGGTGCAACCCAATGTACTTTTTCTCGGTTATTCATGTTTTTTTTCCCCCACTCCCACGCTCTTGAATCGTTGCCTGAATTCAATGCGTGGTCGCAGTTAGCAACATAAATTTAGAGTTGCAATAAAAGGAAAGCGGTCAGCCATGTAACACCTTTTTATACTGGTTCTTTTATCATGTCACGTGTTTAACATCTTCATTGCTATATGGTCATTAAATATAATGCTTTAGCCCAGGGGGGAGGGGCAACTCCAGTCCTGAAGGGCCACCAACAGGTCAGGTTTTAAGGATATCCCTGCTTCAGCACATGGCTTGTTTATTTATCCCATTTCCCCTTTCTTTCTGTATATTTGCAAAAAGAAGTTATTTAGAAGGGGGGAAAAAAAGGAATGGGGGCGTACATAAATAGTTTCCTAAATATCAAACTTCTGGTTAATTTCAAAATGACTGGAGATTTCATGTGTCTGTTTAGGTTCCACAGGTATAAAACCCCAGTGCATACTGTACACAGGAGACGTTGGGGTGGACAAATCCTTTTGTCTGACTCGGGCTTGAGAACTGCTGAAGTAGGTTATGAGGGTGAAACACTGGCTTCCTGTGTAATGTACTTCTATCATTTTTCTTTATTTCAAAATACGGTGTTCTATTTTTTTTTTTTTTTTTAAATCTACCATGATGCTTTAAAACTGGTGCGAATGTGAGGCGCTGCATAAAAACATGTTAACGTGTGGTTATGTGGAAAATCATTATTTATAATCACACATGTAGACAAAATAAAGAAATAGATCTGTAGACTAGTGGATGGAGGTTCAAACCGTACTTTAC
Organism: Ascaphus truei; assembly: GCF_040206685.1. Lineage (NCBI taxonomy): Eukaryota > Metazoa > Chordata > Amphibia > Anura > Ascaphidae > Ascaphus > Ascaphus truei. Next base: position 53,051,547 of record NC_134491.1, on the reverse strand, counting down.
ACCACCTAACCCCTCTGTGAAGCGTCCTTACCATTACAGTACTTTACACCTCCTCACCCCTCTGTGAAGCGTCCTTACCATTACAGTACTTTACACCACCTAACCCCTCTGTGAAGCGTCCTTACCATTACAGTACTTTACACCTCCTCACCCCTCTGCGAAGCGTCCTTACCATTACAGTACTTTACACCACCTCACCCCTCTGCGAAGCGTCCTTACCATTACAGTACTTTACACCACCTCACCCCTCTGTGAAGCGTCCTTACCATTACAGTACTTTACACCACCTCACCCCTCTGCGAAGCATCCTTACCATTACAGTACTTTACACCACCTAACCCCTCTGTGAAGCGTCCTTACCATTACAGTACTTTACACCTCCTCACCCCTCTGCGAAGCGTCCTTACCATTACAGTACTTTACACCACCTCACCCCTCTGTGAAGCGTCCTTACCATTACAGTACTTTACACCACCTCACCCCTCTGCGAAGCATCCTTACCATTACAGTACTTTACACCACCTCACCCCTCTGCGAAGCATCCTTACCATTACAGTACTTTACACCACCTCACCCCTCTGTGACGCGTCCTTACCATTACAGTACTTTACACCACCTCACCCCTCTGTGAAGCGTCCTTACCATTACAGTACTTTACACCTCCTCACCCCTCTGCGAAGCGTCCTTACCATTACAGTACTTTACACCACCTCACCCCTCTGTGACGCGTCCTTACCATTACAGTACTTTACACCACCTCACCCCTCTGTGAAGCGTCCTTACCATTACAGTACTTTACACCACCTCACCCCTCTGCGAAGCGTCCTTACCATTACAGTACTTTACACCACCTCACCCCTCTGTGAAGCGTCCTTACCATTACAGTACTTTACACCACCTCACCCCTCTGCGAAGCGTCCTTACCATTACAGTACTTTACACCACCTCACCCCTCTGTGAAGCGTCCTTACCATTACAGTACTTTACACCACCTCACCCCTCTGCGAAGCGTCCTTACCATTACAGTACTTTACACCACCTCACCCCTCTGTGACGCGTCCTTACCATTACAGTACTTTACACCACCTCACCCCTCTGTGAAGCGTCCTTACCATTACAGTACTTTACACCTCCTCACCCCTCTGCGAAGCGTCCTTACCATTACAGTACTTTACACCACCTCACCCCTCTGCGAAGCGTCCTTACCATTACAGTACTTTACACCACCTCACCCCTCTGTGACGCGTCCTTACCATTACAGTACTTTACACCACCTCACCCCTCTGCGAAGCGTCCTTACCATTACAGTACTTTACACCACCTCACCCCTCTGCGAAGCATCCTTACCATTACAGTACTTTACACCACCTCACCCCTCTGCGAAGCGTCCTTACCATTACAGTACTTTACACCACCTCACCCCTCTGCGAAGCGTCCTTACCATTACAGTACTTTACACCACCTCACCCCTCTGTGAAGCGTCCTTACCATTACAGTACTTTACACCACCTCACCCCTCTGCGAAGCGTCCTTACCATTACAGTACTTTACACCACCTCACCCCTCTGTGACGCGTCCTTACCATTACAGTACTTTACACCACCTCACCCCTCTGTGAAGCGTCCTTACCATTACAGTACTTTACACCTCCTCACCCCTCTGCGAAGCGTCCTTACCATTACAGTACTTTACACCACCTCACCCCTCTGCGAAGCGTCCTTACCATTACAGTACTTTACACCACCTCACCCCTCTGTGACGCGTCCTTACCATTACAGTACTTTACACCACCTCACCCCTCTGCGAAGCGTCCTTACCATTACAGTACTTTACACCACCTCACCCCTCTGCGAAGCATCCTTACCATTACAGTACTTTACACCACCTCACCCCTCTGCGAAGCGTCCTTACCATTACAGTACTTTACACCACCTCACCCCTCTGCGAAGCGTCCTTACCATTACAGTACTTTACACCACCTCACCCCTCTGCGAAGCGTCCTTACCATTACAGTACTTTACACCACCTCACCCCTCTGCGAAGCGTCCTTACCATTACAGTACTTTACACCACCTCACCCCTCTGTGAAGCGTCCTTACCATTACAGTACTTTACACCACCTCACCCCTCTGTGAAGCGTCCTTACCATTACAGTACTTTACACCTCCTCACCCCTCTGCGAAGCGTCCTTACCATTACAGTACTTTACACCTCCTCACCCCTCTGCGAAGCGTCCTTACCATTACAGTACTTTACACCACCTCACCCCTCTGCGAAGCGTCCTTACCATTACAGTACTTTACACCACCTCACCCCTCTGTGACGCGTCCTTACCATTACAGTACTTTACACCACCTCACCCCTCTGCGAAGCGTCCTTACCATTACAGTACTTTGAATATTGCAGATGTTTCATAGTCGCACTATTTTTACTCCAACGTATATACATGATTTTCCTTGTCCAGGTTAAACTAGGTTTGCCAGAATTTTCTGCAGCCAGGATATGTCATGTCTATTGTTTAAGACAGTGCCACACTTCCTTCCTCTGGCAGTGTTTTTGTTTTATTGAACAGTTCGTTCACTCTTCTGGACATACTGAAAGCACCTTCTCTTTTTATTTTTATTTTAAACAAGTTTAAGTAACTTCATCAACTTTACAGTATATGGAGTTATACAGGTAGGCCACAAACCAACAATTGAAGAGTCACAAAAGCAGCTTTATAGTATCCATAGAAGTTGTTATTTCCGTCTAACTCCTTTAATACTGTGATGATAGGTTGTATTAAACTAGATCCCTGAAAGGAAGAACAGAAAAGTGTATTTGTGTAATAGGGAAAAAATACCTACATTGACTCCCCCACACTCTATTTTTGTATTTCTCTGTCATGTTGTCTGCTTTTTCTCTCCATTTTTCTTTTACATAGATTGGAATGTATTGGTTGCATGGCATATGCAATTATCTGACAGTAGAAATTCATGTTGTGTGCATACAGGATCAATGCAAGGTGTATGCTTTTCTGTTCGTTTTGTTTCAGGCCACAGCATGGGAAAGGGCCATCGGAATAATACTTCCTGTATTACTAGTGACATTACTCAAACCATTTTGCCAAATCTCTCTCCAGTAGAGAAGAGGTTTTGTAGATCTCAAAAACATGTTTTCAATTCTGATTTATCAAGAACTATCGTACTGGTCCACTAGAAGATAATATAACCCGAGGCGCTCAACTCCAGTCCTCAAGGTCCACCCCCAACCCCTCACCCCAAACAGGTCAGGTTTTAAGGATATCCTGGCTTCAGCACAGGTGGCTCAATCAGAGGCTGTCGGAGACTGAGCCACTTGTGCTGAAGCTGGGACAACCATAACCTTAAAATGTGGCCGGGGAGGGGGGGGGGGGGGCGGCACGAGGACTGGAGTAGAGAAGGGGTGCACAGACTTTTTTTGTCTTCCCCTCCCCTTCTCCGGCGTCATCTTGTGGTCATTTGACCAGGTAAGCGGGATAACAACAAAACACACAAAATCCAAGGGGAGCATGGGGGAGAAACAAAAAAACATTTAAGTGCAGCAGAATGGCAACGTGGAAATAAAAGCCTCCAAATGACTTGGCTCGACGGTAACACGTGACGACACGCGTAGAGTGGGAGCCTCATTCAGAGCGGAGCATACAGCAGAGAAGTTGCAGGAAGATCCAGCCCTTACCGAGCGGCGAAACCGGAAGTGACGTCAGACGCCAGTGGGAACAGTGTAACAGCTGACCGGAGGCTGAGGCGGAGGAGTGGGGAACGCTGCGAGACGGTGAGCCTGGCTGGCTAAAGTCTTCCTACACTAATGCAGTGTGACATGCCTGTTTTTAATTGTTAGAATGTGAGTACATTATTTTATTGTTATAAAATCTTTATACCTTGAGTGATCTGTGCTATGCCAGTTTCTCTCTCTCAATATTGGGGCACTTCATCCTGAGGACCTGGTCCACTCTGATGAAAACTGCACCACCCATCTGCCACTGACTGACTGAGTCAACCCTGCCTATTTGACTCTTACATCTGAGTCAACCCTGCCTATTTGACTCTTACATCTTTTAAGTAGTCAATTCATTTGGAGGCTTTTATTTCCACGTTGCCATTCTGCTGCACTTAAATGTTTTTTTGTTTCTCCCCCATGCTCCCCTTGGATTTTGTGTGTTTTGCTGTTACTATGGGGGAAGAGTGAAGACTACCCCTTCCAGTGGGTTCCAGAGCAGGGGGTGGAACTGTATTTACTTACTACTTATTACTATCACTTTCTCACTTATTTAAGTTTTCAATTAGTCACTTATTAACAGTGACCACTTTTTATTTGTTTGCGCCTGTGTTCACTTTACCACTATACAGGTAAGCGGGATATACAGAGGCCTCGCTTTCACTTGTGGGGAAGAGCTCAGGGCCTCTAAGCGCATAGCCCCCAGCCCCAGAAAATGTTGTGTACCCCTGAGGTAACCTAAAATAATCCTACAAATCTGAAAGACATTATGGCAATTATACTGTGCTCTATACCAGGGGCGCGCAAACTTTGTGTGCTGTGCCCCCCTGCCTGCTAGCCCCTGTGCTTGCGCGCCTGACCCTTACCTAAAAATCTGGTGTCAAATGACGCACTGGGTCACGTGATGTTGCGCGACCTGAAGCGTCATTTGATGCTGTGTTGCCATGGCGATGCATCATCGAAGACAAGGTAGGAGACACTGCAGAGGCCTCACGCGATCCCCCGGCACTTAATTTAAATGCCGTGGGGAAGAGTGCGGGGGCCTCTGCAGCCGTCCCCCCTCCCCCAGAGAAATCTTGCTCCTCCCTCACACACACACACTTTCTGCACCCCTGCTCTATTTTGACAAAAGCAGTCGTTTAAGGGAATACTGTGTTACAGCTGCGTAACAACCTGGGCCATCAAACAAACTATTTTTCTGCTTGGTATTGTGTCTGTCCCACGGGTGGTGCTGGAATGAGGCCAGAGGTTTGTCTTTACATCTGATGGTTCCAGACTCTTAGGAATCCGGCCTCTTCCTGTTTCTGCTGTGCTCCCTAATACACGTTGAAGTAGGGGTTAAATATGTCAACTATCTTCTCTCCCTGATTTGACTTTTTTTTTTTTAAATGCTTTTGCTTTTTATTTATTTCCTGACTTATTATTATTATTATTATTATTATTATTATTACTATGACAGAGAAGCCCAATGATACATCCAACATGACAAAAATACACAGTAAAATACTTATATATTCTCTTGAAAAAGGGTCATTTAGTTTAACCCTTTGGCCAAAGCATTGTATGCTTGCGAGCCACGACAAGGCAGACTTGCGAACAGGGTCTGCCTTGTCGTGGCTTACAATGCTTTGGCCAAAGGGTTAAACTAAACGACCCTTTTGTCATGTTGGATGTAGCATTGGGCATCACTGTCATCCGTTGTATACATATGCCACGCTCAATAGCACTCCTTTTTGACACTTATGTGTGTGTGTGTGTGTGTATATATGTATATATGTATATATATATATATATATATATATATATATATATATATATATATATATATATATATATATATATATTTTTTTTTTTGTGGGGGCTCAGGGGTTTCCAAAAAAGAGCTTGCTGGGGTTTTGTGTTTTATTATTATTACTACCAAGTGATCATTTTTACAATGGACTTGTATTGTTTGAGCTATGATAACTTTATTATGGTGTAACTTCGTCTGCCAGATCAACTTGTATTATTGATCATTTAAATGCTGTCGAAGTATTTAAAGAAATAATACACACGTGATATACCTGTAGTACAATATTACTTCTATTGACAGTGTAGAGAAAATGGGTTTACGGAGTAGATAACTCCTAATGCAGGGGTGTTAAACTGCAGTCCTCAAATACCCCCCTCTCCCCAACATGTTAGGTTTTCAGGATATCCCAGCTTCAGCACAGGTGGGTCAATCAGAGCCTATCAAAGACTGCCTCTGATTGAGCCACCTGTGCTGAAGCTGGGATATCCTGAAAACCTAACCTGTTGGGGAGAGAGGGGTATAAAGAACGCCACATCACTGCGCTCCGTCGCGCGCACGCCATCAGCATGGACCAGGCCTTTTTCACTCCTGCAGCCACAAAAGTTTAGATAGGGCTCTCTATGGGCCAGTGATGTCTGCCATTATACAGCTGTAAAAGAGTGCGTGTGTGTGCGTGCGCGATGGGTGAAAGCAGCCAAAAGCATTGAAGGTTTAGCAGATGGGCATTTGCATTCGCTTGTCTACACCCTACATTTATGGAAAATGAGATGCTCTAAAATATCTATGAATTGAAATAGGCCATAGGCTGGCTATGCTCTGTTCCCTGTTTAGCACCATGATAAAAAGGTTGCTCTAGCAACAGGTAAACACATTCTAAACACTGTGTATACATGTGTGTTCTATGAAGGTTATTTATTTACAAGCGTAAGTTGTGGGATGCTGTGGCATGGACTTCTCATGTGTTCAAGGTGATTTATGGTAATAGTGACGAGTAGCACAGCTTGCTATGTAACTTGCCTTTTCCCTCTTCCTTTGTCTGATTTCATTGTCCTATCTCAGCGAGCCCCGATTACTGAGCATTTTTATGTTTTTTGCATCCGATGCTCATCGTATCCTTTTGCCAACGATGTAACACTAAACTGATCTTTACCAAGTCTGTTCTGCCCATGAACATGTGGTAGGAAACATACTGTATGTGATAAGATATATATTTGAACTGTGCAAATGTCCTTCAAAAATGTACTGTACATCTCCGAACGCCCGTTATTGCAGGGTAACGTTGCGTTGTCTTCCAATTAACTGTGTTTCGATCAGGCTTGGCGGTCCTCCTATCCAGACCCTGAAATGGGACTTTTGCTGGAGAGGAAAATAACGGTTAATGAAATCATGCCTTAACTTTGGCGTTACACCTATGCACCACTGCATAAGCCCAATTTCAAGGTTGGGGTGGGAGTAACTCCACGTTAAGCTATAACTTTTCACGTTCTTTACATCCCGTTCTTTACATCCCCATATTAATGTTATGTTTATGTTTAGAAGAGTATTTTCGCTCCATTGTAGAAAAACTTGTTCAATCCCTGGATATTGTCCTTGGCGGATACAGCATTACTATGAGCATGGCGTTAACCTCGGTTAAGGCGCATAACGGAGCTTGGTGCATCTGGCCTCGAAATAAGACTATTGACAGTGCCGAGCTTGTGTGAACGCACTCATTTCCCTCTCCATGTCTCTCTCTCTCTCTCTCTTTGGTTGTGACAGGGTTAATGAATCACACGGCTCACAAACCTTTCCTTTTTCATTCCACAGACATCCCGACCACCGAGCAAGCCGAACTCTTCGTAAAGAAACTCCAGCAGTGCTGTGTCATTTTTGATTTCATGGATACACTATCGGATCTTAAAATGAAAGAATACAAGCGCTCCACTCTGAATGAACTGGTGGACTACGTAACAATAAGCAGAGGCTGTTTGACAGAGCAGACTTATCCGGAAGTAGTTAGAATGGTGAGTTTAATAACACAACCACAGAGCATTCTTCTTTATTAAAGCGCTTACCCTGTGTACAAATACTTGGGGATACAAATCGTTGGGGGGCTGTTGGTTTGAGACTGCAGATGTCTTTCTCCTAAGATGAGCATGTTCTTCGGCCAATCGGCTGTCTGCCTCAGTTGTGCTCAAATATCTAAAATAATAATGTAAGGAGAGATTATCAAGTGTGCCACAATAGCAAATATTTAATGTTTCCCAAACCACACTATTTATATAAACTTTTTGTGTTCTTTTTGGAGGGGGGGGGGGGGGGGGAGAATGTCTGGAAAGAAATTGCCATGATCAGTATAGTTTTAAAATGAAATAGCAGTTTAATGGGCTACTAGCCGCTGGTCTATAATGCCTTTAGCCCCCCAGAAAAAGCTGTATCTGCTTGGGTCATTTGGTCTCAAACAATGGGATAGCAGTGGTTGTGGGGGATGGAGACGGACTTCGAATTAAAGGCACTTTCATCACAGCAGCAGAATAGTTTCTTCCTGTTCATGGCTGTTTACATTGCTGTTAGATGTTCATTATTTCTAGGTCCTAGCTTTCTTTTCCTGAACGTTTAACTCTTGATGAGTTTTTCATCCTGTGCTTTGAAGGTTGTGTGTTTATCATTTGGAATTGGAACTTTCCACCCATTTTAACCACCTAAAGTGATGCTAAATTGATTTGCAATACTGTCATTTGTGGTTTATGTATAAAGACAATTTTGCTGATGAAGATACTGCCGGTATACAGTCCTACAATATTTGGCTTCAGTGGGAGTTTTGCCAACTGTGAATTGGAGGCGTTGAGTTGCTAAGTAACACCTACAATGCCATTCATCACGTTTTGTCTCATTTAAAGGGACAGTGCCTCCCATTAGGTTAAATTAGGCTAATTGACACCTTTATATATATATATATATATATATATATATATATGTGGCACTGTGTGCTCATTTGCATGTCATTTCCCAGAATCCTTTGCTGCAGTGGAAGTGCTGTGTGCTGGGTGATAATGGGGATAGGCGGGGTTGCAGACCTGTCTAAGACATGCAGATGAGCATACAGTTGTATTTACATTTATATATATATATATATATATATATATATATATATATATATTTAAAAAAAGGCCATTAAAGGTATTTTCCAATGTTTTTAATTTAGCATTTTCATGGTAATCAAGAGTGGAAGGTTTTTACAAGCTGTATCTAATGTCTTCTGGTTATGAAGTTCTTTGTCAGCCTTCCTAGCCACGGGTTAATGGTTATTTTTGCTTTGTTTACAAAATAGTAATGTAGCCATCATTACTCCGACAGATAAACATGACCTGATTTTGCTTGAGTAGCAGAGCAGAAGGAACGCAAAACCTATTAATTTTACTCAAGATACAAAGAAGTGAAACTATGATTTTATGGGTGATTTGAACCTTTCTGTGGAAGCCAATAATACTAAGTTCAAAAAGCTTTTCTGAGTCACTGCGTGAGAATGTCCCTTTAACTTGAAATAAGACTACAAAGTCTAAGGCCCGGGCCATAGAGGGGGGGAGCCGGGCTGAACCGTGCGGTCGCTGAGGCTCGCCTGCAGAAGCTGTGCGATTCCATGCACATACAGGCGAGCCAGCGTCCGCGATCGGAGGTGGGGGGAGACAGAGAGGCGGGGCAGTGATGTCGCTGGGCCAATCGCCCTTGACGCAGCCCCACTCTCATTGGAGGTTTTCAGCCGACAGCGCGCTGAAAAACAGCTTGGCGCTCGGCTGAAAACTCCAAAGCCTGCGGACGCTCACGCGAGCCCCCTCAAGGCATCCTCATTGAGGATGCAGGGGCTCAGCGCTGAGCGTCCACACGCCTCAGCACGGCCTGTCCTTGTATGGACTCGGCCTTAGTCAGACAACTTTCTGAAGCCAGCATCTGGTTAGTTCAATGCTTCTTCACCTGTTGTAGGTTCTAATTGTAGCCATGCTGTAAAATGGTCTGCAGTTTTCCTCTCCAGCTGGCAGTAAGCCTGGTAAGTTACAGGGATGCCAGCAGTAATCATGGAGGTTTGCCCTCACACCCTGGTGAGGTGCCCTATGTATAGATGGGCGTGGCTACATGCTCTGAGTCCACCGTTAGTGACATCAGAGATGTGCCTGCCTCCTGAGATATATAAGGCACAGCACTGCTCAAAGTTAGTGTGTTGGAGTAAGGAGCAAGTCTGCGTTGAGACTTGGGAGAAAGAGGCCCACTAGTGCTGTAACTAGTGGCCCCATTCTGTATTAATCAGCATCAAGCTGTCAACGCCATACTGTGTCCAGGGACCTGGCACAGGGGTGATCTCCCTGAGGGGAGAGGGGATCCCACTCTATTGGGAGGGCGTACCTTTGAAAGGATAACACAGCAAGATGTGTGGCTAGATAACTCACCGCGAGGGGCAGTTGGCCCACACCGTAAGCTACAATAAAGAAACCTTGATTCAGGACATCTTCATGTGTGAGTCTGACCTTACTCTACATATGATGGCACCACAGAGGAGTTCCTCATCAGAGCCATCCCCATGCGGACGCAGGGATCCTGATGAGGTGGAGGCGCTGCACTGGATATAGGTAGGACTCGCACACACTACCTCAGCTGCCTGTCTTGGTTGACAATCCCCAAACACCATAATGCGGGAGACTCAGGAGTCCTGTTGCCAACAGGTGCACCACCAGACACGACCATGTAATGGGGACTGGTTAGACCACAGGGGCCAATGTGAGATTGGGTGAGTCAGGCCATACAGAAAGTCCGTTACATAATCCTCTTGGGTCTTACACTGGTACCCCCTTCATCATCACCAGGCTCTAATTTTCCTCATAATTGTTTTAAATTATTGTGAACTCTTTAACCATTTGTCATAATGAGAGTATTTATTTATGTGTACAGAATTAAAAGAAATATCTTTAAATGAGAGAACCCCAAAAAGTAATTTGTGGATCCTTTTATGGCTTCTTCAGATCTGTAATCTCAAATGCTCGGACTTCTATTTGGTGCCTAGGAAAAAGTTTTCTCTCTTTCTTTATCGCAGCCTATTAAAATATATAATGTGGTGTATTATAGCAGGGGGGGCGCAAACTTTTCCCCCTGTGCCCCCCTGCCGGCAGTTCCCCTCTCTCCGCGCTCCCCCCTTGGCTCCGGCGTCATGTGACGTCACATGACCTCGCTGCATCATTTGTGAAGCCGCGTTGCCATGGCAATGTGTCTAAGAAGCCGCCGGAGCCAAGGTAAGTCAGGTTTAGAGGCCTTCGCCGGTCCCCCGGCACTTAATTTAAGTGCCTTTGGGAATCTCACAGGGCCTCTGTAAACCCTGCGCCCCCCACAGACAATCTCGTGCCCCCTCACCCCCCTGTTTGCGCACCGCTGTATTATAGCACTGTTAAAATAACTAATTGTATTCCTCGCTATTGGTAAAATCAAAGTGTCAACCATCATTATAATTCAATAATTTTCAGTTGGAGAAATTGCAATGTTGCAGTGTCACACCTTAATGCAGGGGTTCTCAGCTCCCCCCCCCCTGTCCCCCCAAACAGGTCAGGATATCCCTGCTTCAGCACAGGTGGCTCAATCAGTGGCTGAAGCTGAGATATCCTTAAACCCTGACCTGTTGGGGGATCTTGAGGACTGTAGTTGAGACCTCTGCCTTACTGGCAGCTGCAGTGCTCAGAAGGGAGTGCCCAGGTGCCTTAGTGCATCTTTGTGGGGTTAAATATTAACCACTTTTTAATTCATTACAATTTCTCCTGCCCAAATTAGCATTCAAATTAGACTGTATGCTGATTTGAGTTTGGTTTTTAAACAAGTGTTGGATGATTAATGCTTTGCCACATTTTCTCTCAACCTATCGAATGTAATTTGATTGGGGACGATTAAAAATCTCTGTTCAGTTTTGTAAACCCTAAAGTATCTTGCTCAGCAGAATTAAGTATCCGTAAGAGGAAATTTAAAGACTGATGCCAAAGTAGAGGCATTGTTTCCTTCTCGAAGAGTCTATTGAGCCGAAGAACCCAGATGTCAGTAGTCCATGTAATTCTGTTTAGGTCTATGGGCATATAAACAGACGAGGGGATTGTGCAGTCAAGCTATTTTGAATACTCTACTTAGTAGAAAGTCAATGTATTGCTGTAAAATGGTTAACAGTCTGTTGGATTTGTGATGCACTTTATGACCCTGGAAGCATCAGAGACAGAGTACATTAAAATGAATTACTAATGCTGCTTCTCCTTAAATACCACAAGCCCAAAAATAGAAGCCTCAAAAATACACCTGTGTTACAAATGACACCACAAATAAGATGGCGGCCCCCTGACGGATGTAACATGCCTTTAATGTTGTTTGAACGGCTGTGCTCACACCTCGGTCTTTGTTTATTTTCTGCTTTGAAGCTTCCTTATTTTGACTCACTGCTGGGTTACTCATTAAGCTACGATGCTGACGATCAGGGCACGATCACACAGAACCTCCCATTGACTTCAATGGAAGATTCCGTGCAATAGGACCCCGAGCGGCACTATTGCAGCTTAAGGATACGCCAGTGAGTGAAATAGTCTTGGATCGTATAGAAGTATTGTTTTATCATTTAAAGCAAATGGTTTAAAACGGTGAGCACAACCTTATAATATTTTGTCAACAGTTTTCTTGGCGCCAAAAGGATTTCACAGTCATTTTTAATTTCTTTTTTTAATAAATATATTTCTAGGTTTCCTGCAATATTTTTAGAACCCTCCCACCAAGCGACAGTAATGAGTTTGACCCCGAGGAAGATGAACCCACCCTTGAGGCATCCTGGCCACATTTACAGGTATGTATATGAATATATATATCTATAATTACACTGGAACCACTCCGCTTACATGTCACTATTTCAAAGCCATTTCAAATGGCAGCACAGACATTGCAATAGTTGTTGGTCGGCTTTATTTCTTTTCAAGCTATGCAACTGCAATGTAAAACAAGCCCAATGCACATCCCTCCCAGTAAGGGATTATCCTGTAAAATTACATTGTATTGCCTCAAATTTTAAATCTTAACACCCTGGCCCCTACACAGTGTACCCGTTCCACTTGAATAAAAAAGAATGTAACGTGCTAATTCAGCGATGGCCAACTCCAGTCCTCAATAGCCACCAACAGGTCAGGTTTTCAGTATATCCGTGCTCCAGCACAGGTGGCTGAGCCACTGATTGAGCCACCTGTGCTGAAGCAGGGATCCTGAAAACCTGACCTGTTGGTGGCCATTGAGGACTGGAGTTGGCCACCCCTGTGCTAGTTCATGACGACGTTAACCTCACTCTGCATTTTTATAAGTTTGTGCATTTCTATACTGCCAGGCATCTAAAAAATCTTTTACTTGTACATCCCCAATCAATAGCATTGGTTTGTACCCGTGTCGGCAGGATAAAGAAGAATGTACCATAGGGAATTGTTGATTTGCTGCACCATCTGTTTCTTTCAGCTTGTATATGAATTTTTCATACGATTTTTGGAAAGCCAAGAATTTCAACCCAGTATTGCCAAAAAGTACATAGATCAAAAATTTGTATTACAGGTAAGTACATCATCAAAGTCAATTTTTATGGTCTTCGTATTAAATTTACATTCTTATTTGCTGGTATCCGCTATAAAGACAAAAAATAAATAAATGCTGGATCGTAATGTTGCAAAAGTAAATATTTCTGTAGTTCCAAGGGACTTTGATCCACGGATTATGAGTTTTGTTTAACTTATCCCTGTGAGTCTGATTAAACTCACTCCGTGTTTGATTTGTCATTGCTGCATTGCATTGTAATGGAGATGGAATGCACAGCAGCACTGAAAGACTTGTGTGCTTCAAAAGGTGTGACATTTGGGCAAATGGTGCAGTGCAGAGGTGACTATCTTCAGTCCTCAAGGACCACCAACAGCTCAGGGTTTCAGGATATCCCTGCTTCAGCACAGGTGGCTCTATCAGTAGCTCAGCTGTTGACTGCACCACCTGCGCTGTAGCAGGGATATCCTGACTACCTGAGCTGTTGTTGGCCCTTGAGGGCTGGAGTTGGCCACCCATGGTGTAGTGTAAAGAAAACAGCGTATTATGACATTTCTTACCACATAACACTTCTACTGCATGGGTACTGGGGACTTTAAAAATAAAAAATCATAGCTTGGGTACACTACCCAACTTGTCTGTTACGCCACTTTTCCAACTTACACACCAATATTTAAACCGTGGCTATGGAGAGGGGCTCACTTGACTATTATGGTTTTGATTCAAGGGTAACATAGATAAATGCTGCACAAAGTAATACGTGCCTATAATATGCAGTAATGCAGGGCGTAGTGTAAGGCCTGGGACATAGAGGATTAAATAGCGCTGAGACGCGCTCCTGCTCTGCCTCGCCTGCTCCAAAATGTAGCTTTTTCCTGTCCTTGCAGGCGAGGCAGTGAGCGCGCTCTGGGGGCGAGGCGGAGCGGAGGCGTGTCAGGAGGCGATGCGGGAGGCGGGGCTAGTCCCTCGCTCCCATTGAATGTGAGCGCTCACATCGCTTCCCCGAGCGGCAAATTTGAAACTTCCCTGACTGTTCCAATTTTCTCAGCCTCCGCACGCATCAGCGCGCATGCGGAGGGGGAAACTATAGCCGCGCTGATGACAGATGCAGGGGGTTTGTGCATCTGCTCAGCGCAGCTCAGCCCGCCTCAGCGAGCTTCAATTCACTATGTCCCAGGCCTAAGACACACTAGGCTTTGGAAACCATCTGACATGTTTGCGCTATTCAAAAGTTGCTCCATAAAAAAATAAATACATAAAGAATATGTCTCCATGCGTGAAAAAGAAAAAAATATTGGTGTGGGGGTGTTTAAAAAATACTTCTTGAAATGCAAAAAAACCCACTATTGCACTCGCATCTCACATGTAAGGGCCTAAATGTGGGCACGTAATGGTATCTTTTCCAGGAGTTGAAAACTGAGATCTTAAATTCTTTGGGAACATGACTGAACATCTCCACACCAAGTCAACCATTATCTTTTCTATGGCTAAGACTGGTCAAATGTCAGTTGACCATCTATTTCTGGTGTCCACTTCCCAGCAAAGCTTGCTCACCACACATCCAATTCATAAAATGATCAGTTTGACGCGATTGCTGCCTTTTTTTAAAGTATGTGTCGAGTATAACCAAAACCAGGGGTGCTCAACTCCAGTCCTCAAGCCTCCCCAAAAGGTCAGGTTTTCAGGATATCCCAGCTTCAGCACAGGTGGCTCAATCAGTGGCTCAGTCGAATCTGATTGAGCCACTTGTACTGAAGCAGGGATATCCTGAAAACCTAACAGGGGGGGTGGGGGGGAAGCTTGGTTAGTGGTGTTGAGCACCCAGACCTAAAACAATCTGTAATCCTACATTTAAATGTTACCACAATATTGAGTGTTCATTATTATGCCTTTTCTGCATTGCTAATTTAGGCCGAGTTTATAGTAGGGGCTATGGCGGCACGACCGCGTGACGTCAGCCGTCGCCATCCTACAGCGATTCCTGCACTCTGGTGCAGGAGACCAGAGATCGGGACGTGGCCGTGAGTGGTTCACCGCTCATGTGCCCGTGACGTCACCCCTCGATGGCTGGAAATATCAAAATCTTCTGGCTTCCGGTGATTGCGACGGCTGACGTCACGCACTCTCGCCTACTATGGGCACCCGTGACGGACATGTACTTGCTGCGCAACGTCGCAGTCGCCGTAGCCAATGCTATAAACGTAGCCTTAGTTTTAAAATATAATGTAAGTGCTTATAAACAGACTGGCACTTAACCACTTTTAAGCATGCAAATTAGGCAAACGTTTCAATACATGTCTTAAAAATAACCTCTTTCAGACATTATTTTTAAAACCTGAAGGACTGTCATGCATAATAAATGTGGTTCCCCAATTGTGCTGCTTGCGATCAAGAAAGGTTGGACTCTTAAAGAGCATTTGGGCTCGATCAGACAATAATTATTGCTAGCATTACATAATTGGGTTTGGGATCTCCAAGAAGTTGACCTACAGAAGTAGTCGTGTGTGTGTGTGTGTGTGTGTGTGTGTGTGTGTGTACACACATATACTGTATATACATACACACACCCTACTCATCCATTCCTTCCCATTCACTTAAAGGTGCAATCATGGTGCCAACTTGAGCTAATGAAGGTGACATGTTTGTGTAAGGAAACCCCACATATAGTTTAATCCTATTTAAAAAAAAAAAAAGTTTATGCATTTCTGATTTTTTTTCTCTAGTTTATCCTTAAACATGTTTGTAAACCATGTATTGTATTGTGTGTCTTTATTTATATAGCGCCATTAATGTACATAGCGCTTCACAGTAGTAATACATGTGGTAATCAAATAATTAAGAGATAATATAAATAACAGGTCATGGGAATAAGTGCTTCAGACATAAAAGTAACATTAAGAAAGAGGAGTCCCTGCCCCGAGGAGCTTACAGTCTAATTGTTAGGTAGGGAGAACGTACAGAGACATGTGCCCTGATCTTTGAATTGGGGTTTACCCCACTCCTATCTGCCTCATCATAGTGCCCATTTCTGATGGGCATTTGATCATAGATTAACTAGATCTGATCCATATTTGCAGACATTTAATAAAAAAATAATGAAAATACTTCTCTAATTTTTGGTCTGGTGGAACTGCATTGTTGACTATGACGTGCTAGCAATAGCTCCCCTCATACTGCCATATATTGCTACTTACCTTCCTGTTACTAAGGACTTGAGATTGCTAAAGGGTTTGTGTAGAGGAGTCGCAGTGGGGATAGTCTGTTCCTGGCCCTGGATGGGGTTAGTACTCCATCTCCTCCCCTTTTAGGAATGGCAATGTGTCTGAACTCCCTTTTTGTAAAAGTGATCTTTCCTGCCACCTAGTGGGTATAATTGGCACACACACACTCGTTAGTAAATGTTCTCCAAACAATTGTTTTAGGAATGTCTAAGTAAATATTATTTTAAATCGACACAGGAAAGACAAAGTACTTTACAATTTCACATTAAAGTCTTTGATCAGAATGGAAACTCAAAAAAGGTCATCAGGATTTATTTATTATGATAACAATACATGGCATACACCTGCAAACAATTGATGCGTAGACTATATAGATCTAACATCATTTTAATCCCCCCCACCCCAGCAATTACAGAGTTAAAAAAGTGTCCAGTGGTCACATGCTGTTCTAAACATTCAACACAACACTTTGCATTCTTACAAAGTTTCTTTGCACATTCCATAAATACATTTCATCTTAAGAGGCTTCTTTCAGTCTCCAACAGGTGCAGACTGCCAAGAGTACACATACTGTATAACAAATAAAACAAAAGCCTTGGGATCAAGACACCAGCATGGATTTCTGGGGTCTCGTACTTGAGCAGGTCGGGTTTTGAGGATATCCAAGATTCAGCACAGCAGTGCCGAGCAGAGACTGATTGAGCCACCTGTGCTGAAGCTGGCGTAACCTTAACACCCGACCCGTTGGGAGGTATTGAGGACCGGAGTTGTGAACCCCTGCCTTATGTGATTCAACTCTTCTAATACCATAAGCACCTGTAAATCATTGGCAACTGTGATTTGTGGCCGCAAAAGCACTGAAGGGATTGTTTGTGTGTGTGTGTTTGTGTGTTTGTGTTTGAGCTAATTTTTGCTATTTTCTTGTTCAGCTTTTAGAGCTATTCGACAGCGAAGACCCCCGTGAAAGGGACTATTTAAAAACAGTCTTACACCGAATTTATGGCAAGTTTCTTGGACTTAGGGCATTTATCCGAAAACAGATTAACAATATTTTTCTACGGTAAGTGGAAATGCAGTTTGGTTGATTTGTTACAAAGTTTTGTTTTAAAACAATTGCAGGGAGCTGCTCTAGTACAATATTTCTCAAGAACTTTCTATGAGCAGTCGGAGGAAACGCCACATTTGCGATGGGGTCAGAGCAGCATTATTGTTAAAGTCCCAGAAACTGAACTATCGCAGTGTAAAGACTTGCTTTTAGAGGTCACTCTTGGTTCTGAATCAAACCCACTATCTTTATTTCTTAGTCTAGGCAATGAAAGGTGGGGGGCCGTTTTGGTCCTTCCATGTAGTAACAAAGGAGGAAGAGGGAGTAGGGGTGTGATATATTTTATTGGACCAACAAGTTATGTTACACGCTTTGCAACCTCTCAGGGTGGGTAACCCGATGAACGACCCTGAGAGGTTCGCAAGCTTGTAACATATCAACTACTTGTTGGACCCATCAAAGGTATCATACCCTATCCTCACTCTCCCTCCTCTGTTACTATTTCCAAGAGTAGAATTTATCGTGTATATTTCTGATGTTAGAATGGTGCGGTGTCACAGTGAGATCAGTGGGAACTGTTGATGCATGTATCCAATAAACTACTCTAACAAATTAGAATTAAGACTCTTGACTTGGGGCTTCCTATGTCACAACTGCCATCACTATTTAATTTCTATTGCCCAATCCTCTCTTGTACACTAAAATTAAGTCATGAGTCTTGGACCGTTATTTGTGTCACTTAACTGGTAAATTGTTGTGGGGCTCACTGGTACATTTAATTAGTTTTCAGTGACCGTTTGGTAACATACAGGTTTACCAACCTTTTATTATCGCGTTTACCTTTCAAGCTTAAGTGTCTTGACAATTTGGATATTGGCTAACTGTTTAAAACATGTACAGTACACATTTAGCTGAATAATTAGTTCACACATTTCAGCACAAAATGACCCACTTATACGCAGCGATTCAGTATCCCGATGCTTTTCATTACATATGTAATTTAGGTTACTGTGTAGACCAGGGGTGACCAACTAGAGTCCTCAAAGACCACCAATAAATAGGTCAGGTTTAAGGATATCCCTGCTTCAGCACAGATGGCTCAGTTTTTGATTGAGCCATCTGTACTTAAGCAGGGATTTCCTTAACCTGCTCTGTTGCTGGCCCTTGAGGGTTGGAGTTTGCCACCCCAGGTGTAGTGCTTCTTCAGAGTGTTCTTATGTATTTCTAATTATTTTCTAGGTTTGTTTATGAAACTGAGCACTTTAACGGTGTGGCAGAATTGCTGGAAATATTAGGAAGGTAAGTTGCAGCATTGAATGAAAATGTTGGCAAAACCAGAGACCTTGCTCTAACAGCGCACAGAATCATTTATTTGCCTATTTATCTGCACTGTGCTTATTTGTCTGTAGACGCACAAGAACGTAATGGGACATATTTGCTAAAAATGATGCAGTTGCTTTTCTGAAACAGCCACTGAATGACTTGTATGCAGAATTCTGTGCAAGCTGTTATTTAGTCTGAGTTGAAACAGTTTGTTGCATTTGGTAATCCTAAAATACAGATGCAGTACGTTTATAGGTAATGGTGTTTGTTTTTACCTTGGAAATAACTCCATGTGGCAATTACAATCTGGTGTGTATGATTTTGAAATACTTTTCAGTAAAATGTCCTCAATGAGGTTGGATAACATTGTGAAAATACAACATACATACAGATCAGATATACTGTATGAAGGCAAACGTAGGTTGTCGGGAGTGGGAATATTTGCAGATCTTCCTTCCCTTTCTCTTTGGACACAGAGATGAGCTTTAGTCCGCATTAAGCAGTTAGACTTTTTTTTTAATTGTTATTATTTTGCTCCATTTTTAAAGCAGCAATTTCCCCTTACACTTTTAATTATTTGTAGCCCATATTTTTTTAATAAGGTGAGAGCAAGGGATTCCTAGAGCCGAACCCTCCGCTTCCTGAACTACTTACCGGTGAAGTTACTGGGTTTAAATCTCCCTCCGTGGGCAAACAGAATAGCGGTGACATCTCTGGCCAATACGAAATTGCATCATCAGATATAGCTTCCTATTAGACTTGGGGTGTCAAACTCGGTCCTCAAGGGCCACTGATTGAGCAACCTGTGCTGAAGCAGGGATATCCATAAAACCTAGCCTGTTGGTGGCCCGTGAGGACTGAATGTGATACCCCTTTTATTAGACAGTGATTTTTATCCCCATTTAAAAACCAGAAAGTTAGGCGGGATTGCTCCTTTACATGTACGTGTATGTGTGTTGGGCCATAACCTCTGTGAAACATGCTTAAGACCTGTGTGCTAGTAGCAATCCATCATATAATTGACCTTCACAACTGAAATGGTTTGTCCGTATTCATAAAGGGCACAGCTGTGCAAGGGATTTTTTTCATAGGACTGCACCAGTTGTGGAGATTATAGAGCAGCATCCTCGGGCTTGTCCCTAGGCGGTAAGCAGGTAAGGCACGGCCTAGGGGCGGCAGGTCTCGGGGCGGTGAGAGGAAGAGCGTAACAGCGCTGCTGCTTTCCTTTTAAAAAAAAAAATGTTTTTAAAACTTATGAATTGAAGCGGGGGTCTCCGGAGCTGAACCCCGTTAATTTAATTTCTGGGAACCTCCTGCTTCCATACCTAGCGCCTCAGGAGGTGCAGGTATCTCCGCTCAGGTTTGCATGGTCCAATAGGAAGCTGCATATGACATCACGGCTTCCTATTGGCCCATGTGATGGAGCATCTAAACCTGAGCTGAGATACCGGCACCCATAAGGAGTTAATAAGTATGTCCGGAAGCTGGGGGTCCCTGGAGCTGAAATTAACAGGGTTCTGCTCTGGAGACCGCCTGCTTTCTACCTACGAGGGGATGGGGTTGGTAAAAAGTTTGGGGACATTTTTCATGGAAGGGCGCACATGTCCTTAATAGTGCTTGCCTAAGGGTGGCACATACCCTGGGGACGGGCCATTTGCATCCTACAGGTTTTAAATGCTTTTTGGGGACCCATTGTGGCAGCTCCTAAACTTCAAATATCAATGGAAGATTTGTTAGGACAACGGTTCTGCAGTAAAGGATAACAATGATAAGTGAATAATCTGTTTTATTTATATTTGTTTGCTTTGCATGTTTCACAGTTTTTTTTTTTTTTTTTTTAATTATTTTATTTTTTAAAGGTTGTTTTCTCCATATACCCGTTTTACGGTTATTTAACGGATTTAACATCCTTTGTGACGGAAAGGTTCTGTAATGCACTGTTCTCAATTGAGCACTGAAAGAGTGCAGCAACATGTGGCTTGTGCATGTTTTGAAGCCCGTTTCTCTCCTTATTCCAGTATTATCAATGGTTTTGCATTGCCCCTCAAAGCTGAGCATAAGCAGTTCCTTGTGAAGGTACTGATTCCGTTGCATACGGTCAGGAGTTTATCTCTCTTCCACGCACAGGTAAGATTTGTTCAGCAGGGGTGCAGTCTCTTAAAAGCATAATACGATGACATCATTTTATTTCTGAATTAAAGTGGGGTGCAGACAAACTTTGCAGTACAAAAATGTAAATGTATTTCTTTAAAAGTACAGCCTTATTGAATACGATCACAGAACAATTAGACATGGCTACTTGTATAATGTGTGGGATTATACATTTATACGTAAGAGCAGGCAGATGCAGTCCATTTCCTAGTGCGGGGGTGCTCAGCTCCAGTCCTCTCAAGCCCCCCCCCCCCCCCCAACAGGTCAGGTTTTATGATATCCCAGCTTCAGCACAGGTGGCTCTATCAGAGGCTCAGTCAAAGACTGATTGAGCCACCTGTGATGAAGCTGGGGTATTCTGTAAACCTGATCTGTTGGGGGGGGGGGGGGGGGAGGGCTTGAGGACTGTGTCTAAAATAAGGATCACCCGTTTAGAGCTCTGAACCGTAATGATAGTGAGGATCTGGTATGGTAAGCCTTTTATTTACATGGTTAGAACATTGCTACACATCAGTGTTCACGTTTTTAGAATTGATTAACTTCAGCATTAAAACACATTATTTATATTTATTATATATATATATATATATATATATATATATATATATATATATATATATATATATATAATTTTTTTGTGAAATGTTATTGAGATCCGCAAACTCTGTTCATTAAAAATTTGAAACAAACAATTTATACAATGCAAGTGAGTGAAAAGCAGAACACCGTAATTGGGTATTTTTAATTATCTATTCTTTGTCATAGCTGGCGTATTGCATAGTACAGTTTCTGGAAAAAGATCCTTCCCTCACAGAACCAGTAAGTATTGCCAAGTAATTTCTAAAGCTGGAATCTTCTCTGCCCGGTTGTGTAGGAGGATAAATTAACATTGTAGCTTTCTCTTTGGTTTAATAGGTCATTAGGGGGCTGATGAAGTTCTGGCCAAAAACATGCAGTCAAAAAGAGGTACATTAAGCTGTTTAATGAAGTTTAAATTGAATCTGTTCTGTGCCAGACGAGGTTTCCATGCATTGCCATACATCAGGAGTGGCCAACTCCAATCAAGGGCCACCAACAGGTTTTAAGGATAACCCTGCTTCAGCCCAGGTGGCTTAGTCGTTGACTGAGCAACTGATTGAGACACCTGTGCTGAAGCACGGATATCCTTATAGCCTGACCTGTTGGTGGCCCTGGGGGACTGGCGTCGGCCACCCCTGCAATACATTTCATTTACCAAAAGCAGAGTTGGTGTGAAGGTTGATGGTGAAATTGGTAGAATTTACCAAGATTGTTTAGAAGCAGCAGCACTGCTTTATGCCTCGGGCATGGTCAGCGCTTATGCGCTGACCCGTGCTGAGGCGTGCTGCTGCTCGGCACTGAGCCCCTGCAGCCGCAATGAGAGCGGCTTTAGCAGGGGCTCGCGCACGCGTCAGCACTGCTTTATGCCAGTCTTGTGGTACTGGGCCTGTGGAAATTGAGTCCTTGAAAAGTATCTATAATTATTGTTCTTTCTCGCACTTTAAGATGTCAGGTGACCTAAATGCAATAAGATGGTTTGTAAATAATCCTGTGTACAGTATGCTTTTGACCACTCCATTGAGGCCCTATAATGTAGTGTTCTGTTGAGACATTTTGATGACGTAAGCCAGGCATGGCCAACTCCAGTCCTCAAGGGCCACCAACAAGGTCCGGTTTTCAGGATATCCCTGCTTCAGAACAGGTGGCTTCGACTGAGCCACTTGGGCTGAAGCAGGAAATATCCTGAAACCCTGACCTGTTGGTGGCCCTTGAGGACTGGCGTTGGCCAGCTCTGATGTAAACCATGGAGGTATACTTTCCTTTGTTTGTTTTTTCAATTGATAGCGGTTTCTAAAATTAAAGTGAATGAATGGTAGGAGGGTTTGTTGTCACACACAAGCATACTATTGCACATAGCTTTGTCTGATGCCTCCCTACCAATTATACCTTTGTGTGCTTTCAATATCCATATGTGGCCCGGCGGCCATTTTCCAGGAAACGTAAGAAGAGTCCTCCATTTCCTCACAGGACAGATTGCGTCCTGCGCTCTTTTTGTGCATGGCGTAGTCACGAAGTCATGGTGCCCCTGGAGTGCCAGACATCATGACGTAGTGAATACGTCTTGGGACACCCAAAGGGTTAACTAATTAATATAGCAAAGGACAATAGGATTTTTTTTTTTACATAATTCGAACAGGTGTGTCCAGTGGAGCTGAACCATCCTGTTATTTTTTTTTCCTCTGGGGACCCCCTAGTTGCATAGATCGTTTTAGTGGCTGGTGTTTTCGTCACCTTTTCGGGAAATCAAAATGGCTGCCAAACTTGTGCACAGGCCAAGAGGAAGCTGCAATGGATGCTGCCGCTGCTTCCTATTGCATTACAGTAGGCTCCCTCCATCTCTGAAAATACAAGTAAATAATCCAAAATAGTGTGATTCCGATCTGGAGGGCCTCCCTCCTCCCAAAATGTTGAGTTCTGTTAAACGTAACCAAAATGGGTGGCGTGACGCGACGTCAAATGACGCCTCGGGTCATGTGATGGGATGTCACCTGACCTTGCGGTTGCCATGGCGACACAGCTACGTGACGTCACAAGACCCCGGCAAAAGAGGTAAAGGGGGCGTGAGCATGGGGAGGAGGGAGCAGGCAAATAGTTTGTCTAGCACAATATGGGAAGGCTGATTCCATGTATATCTTTATGTAAACTTGGTTTGTTGCATTTTTCAAATGCAAAATGAGGCGGATACAGAAACAGAGGACAAGGCTTTCACTTATTATTTAAAACAACCATTTATAAACATGCTGATATTTTTGGTGGGTGGGGGGGCAGGGAAACTGATAGAAGCCTCTGATCTCATGTTTGGCACAATGTGATCACTGCTGTGTGAATATATTTATTTCTGCCATCCTGTACTGTTGCTTTAAATCACCAGACTTCAAACATGACGACAAGCTATGAGTTATTTGTTTCATTTTGTACTGCAGTGTGGTGCGCACTTCCTGCCTTGGAAAGCAGTGAGCAAGATAGGAATCCAAATGTTACACTAGGATGAAAAAGAAGCCTAGAGTCTTATTACTAATTATAGAACGGCAATAACTGTGTGTGGGGTATTTTTTTACACTGCCACGGGGAAGCTAATTGTGGACTCCAGTCTCTCATAGCTGATCTCCTGAGACTTTGTGTACGTAAGCAAAACGTCAGTTAACGAGGAATGTGCTTTTTTTTGTTGTCTTCTTCTTTAGGTCATGTTCCTAGGGGAGCTGGAGGAAATCTTGGATGTGATTGAACCATCACAATTTGTTAAAATTCAGGAACCTTTGTTTAAACAGATTTCCAAGTGTGTCTCCAGCCCTCACTTCCAGGTGAGTGGGTGGGTGGCAGGTGGAGGGTGTGAGTGGAAAGTGATAGGAATGAGGCCTATTTTTATTTTAATCTCTATGGGGAATAGTAAGATTGAGTACTTGTGCACTCTTCTGCTATTTATGTACTCCGCTCCATTTCTGTAATGAGAAAATAATTAACCCCACTAGCACAAATCTGTTTCATGTGCCACACAGACCTTGGGTAAATCAGTCTCGGTATTTAGCACATACGTTTTTGTTTTTTTTCCTTTTTAAATATTCATACTATACTTGGCACAGTTACAACGCACGGGGGAAAGTGAGTGTTGGCAACTTGAGATAGGAGACCTACGGCCAAGTATATCTGTGACTCTTGGTGACATTTAATATTGGCATTAAATTTGTAGAGATGTCCTATTCAGCAAGACCCTGCAGCCTGGATTGTGATTTAGTTTGTCCCTTCTAGTACACTTTTTGGCAAGATGCTCTCTATAATTGAACCTTACTTTGCCTTTAAAAGTCCCTTAAACATTTTTTTTTTAAAGGTGTACAGCAAATCTCTGCTTAACATACATTATTAATTTAAATGTAAAATTACCAATGTATTTTAAATTTTTCACAGGGTAGGGGGTTAATTTTTTTGGTGGTTAGGGTAGGGTTTAAATTAGGAGTTTTAGGGTAAGGGTTAAGGTTAACTGGGTGTCCCGGCGGCGAGGTGTGTCACGACCAAATGTCATAGATTCTTATCCACTTATGGTAGAAAGACACATTTTTCTGTGCCCTTATCCGTGTCTCTGCGTGGAATGGGGGTAGAACACGATGACCAGCCTTTCTGCCCCTCGTGCCCGCTACAATGTTGCTTGGCTGACCATTGAATGTATAGCGACCACCAACTAAGAGAAGTGGTGCGCCAACCAACACCAATTCATCTGTAGCTTCAGTTCCTCCAACCAATGTAATAACCACCAGACAATCCGTTCCCGATTACTGATTTATTTCCTTATGATCACATTTGTATTGTTGCGCAATCGGCAATCAGACTGGTGGAGGTGTTACCTGCACTTTCTGGCATGGGATAAGTTGGCCACCGAGCAAAACATTTCAAGCAGAAAATGTATTTTAGTGCATCTTCAAAAATAAAACATTTCCATATTTCTTCCTTTTAAATGTTTGATTTTTTTCCCCCCTCAAAAGGTGGCTGAAAGGGCCTTGTACTATTGGAATAATGAATACATCATGAGCTTAATAGAGGAGAACTCGAATGTCATCCTTCCCATAATGTTTGCAAGTCTCTACAGGATTTCTAAAGAACACTGGAATCCGTAAGTGTAAAGCGATTTTGCTTCGTTTTTTTTTAACTCCTCCTTAACACCGTATTTTATGTACCTTGTCTGCCACCTGCAGGATTAGCAGTGGGTTTTACCTAACCAGTCATGTAATATTTAATTTAGTAACCTCGTAGGCTTTAACTCAAGCTTACAGCGCAAAGCCAACTCTGGGTGGCAGAAATGGTAATATAAGCCTATTGTAATAAGCACAATCATGGTCATTCCTTCACAAATATGTGTGGCTTTTGCTCTGGTTTCTTCTGTAGCAAAGGTCAATGATATATTTGCTACAGACAATGATGCTATACAGGCAGTCCTCGCTTATCCAACACAATGCGTTACTCAAAATGGCGTTGGAACAGGAACACTGTTTAAATGAAAGGATCCGTTCCCGAAGGCATTTTTAATGCTAAAAAACACAAAATATTTTACTCAGGCAATAAGATATGCAGCACACACATACATTATATAGTGTATATACTGTATTATATATATATATATAATATAACATAATATATCATGTCATTTAATAATATATTATATAGTATAATATAATATTATATGATATATATATTATATACACATAAACAACTTTGCAAAGCGTCGTAAGAGCGTTGGATAAGCCGTTTTGGCGTTGTAAAAATGAACATAGGTATGCATTGCATAGCGTTGGATAAGCCATTCGTTGTAAAGCGAAGCGTTGTAAAACGAGGACTGCCTTTATATTGTTTCTGTATTAGGGATTTCTACATAATTGCTGTGCCAGCAGTCCCAAAGCTGCAATGATCAGGGTTGTGATTTATTTCTAAGATGATAAAAAGACTAATGGCTAATACACATTTCTATGTGATGATAAACTCAGGAGTAAAAACACTTACACCTTTTCAATGGGCTAATGAGAAGCTAGAGAATGGTCTAATGCAGGGGTGTGCCAACTGAAGGTAGCCAGATTTTTTTGTGAGTGAGCGGGGGAAGGGTGGGGGGGTGGTGCGCACGGCGGTTACAGAGGCCCTGTCCTCTTCCCCAAAGAAATTTGTGAAATGCCGGGGGACCGCGTGAGGCCTCTGCAACTTAACTTGCCGAGATTGAGGCTTGGTGTCATTTGACGGCGGTTCCTAGATAAGGGGGAGGGCACGATCACGGGGGCTGAGCAGGCAGGAGGGCGCAGCACAGAAAGTGCGTGAACCCCTCACTCATTGACTGGCAAATAGAATATTTTGGTGGTGGTGTCTTTCTTTTCTATTTATTATATACAACCCTTCTTTTTGCACTGCCTACTGTCTAACAAATAGCCAAGTTATGCGCATATGCAGTATGTCTAAAAACAGGAGCCTTTCTCTGACTGTTTCTTCTGTTTTCCCCACCAGGGCTATCGTGGCTCTTGTCTACAACGTGTTGAAAGCGTTTATGGAAATGAACAGCACCTTGTTCGATGAACTGACAGCCACTTACAAGTCAGATCGCCAGCGGTAACTCTCTATAGCTTTTTTTGTCAACAGTGCAGAAAGCCCCTGTCCAAGTTGCTTTCATTGCGTTGATGTTATCATTTTGAGCTTTTTTAAGAGCTCTATCTGTAAGGCAATTACTTCAGATATTGCCCCAAAATATGATTACGTTAACATTTGCAACTTGGATAAGGGGTTTCAATTGTTGAAACAAAATGCTGAATAATAGATATATACTATCTGTGTCTGTATGCATTATGGGTTACTACTGTATATACACGCAGATGCACACGCATGTTTATCAGTTGTTTTTTCTTAATTTGTCTGTATTGGTGATTTTAAGGTGGTAGTTGCTTCTAAAAATGGTTTTACAATATATTTGTGATTTTAGACCGAAGTTTGTCGAATCCATGACTAAAGAGAGCTCTTGCTTGTCCCTGCATGGTTGGGACATGCACTGGAGCATTCTCATTACATATGCAGCAAGATTAATCCACAAATATCAGTCTTCAAGCCCCAAAATGGGTTAAAATCTTCTGCCCCAGCACTCCTCACCACCAAGGGGCTTGTCTTTCTTGTGCAGGGGCTTATTCTATACTAGCCCAAGCGGCCAATTTGAAGTTAATAGGGAATTTCTTCAGAAAACGGCCCCTCTGTAATAAAGACCCATGTACACACAGATCGATATGCCGTATGGCTGTTTTGTCTGAGTTCCTCAGGGCTCCAGTGTTGCTCCCTCTAGTGGGTGTTTTGTATTTCTTTATGTGAGATGAAGAATAACCGTATTATGCTTTATGTCACATTAAGATCAAATGGTCAGCTATACCTGCCAGAACTGTGAGCATACGTGACCGGTAACATGGAGTCAGAATTCCTGAGAAACCATGCATGGGTTAAGCAGATCTGACAGTAGATTTGCTTTGCCAAAGACGGTTATATTTTTAGTTAGTAAGATCAATTGATATTTGATGAATCATGAGCATATGATGGAAATATAATCCTATGTTTAGGGAACAATACTTGCCTGTATGAATTCAATATGTAGAATGACTTCCCCCCCCCCCCCCCCCTCCTGTGTCTCTGTCTCTCTCTCTCTCTCTCTCTGTCTCTGTGTGTTTTTTGGGTATCACTTTTGGAAACCTGTCAGGTGTTTGCTTTGATTGCATTACACACGCCAGTATCTGCAGTAAGCCCTGGGAATCTTTGTTACTCCTCCGTTAGAACCACCATTTGCTCTGCATTCCTGCGGCATCTTTCCCAGGGGAATGTTATGAACTAAAACAAGTTTGGTTATTTTCTCCTAATAATTCTGTCATGATAAGAACTGAAACCATCTGCAAATATAGCTGGAAAAACTTTGAAACGTCCGTAAACGTTTCAGTGTATGTAACCTTTCTAGAGCTAAATATGCTGTGAAAGGCTATGTACACGGATGGTGCTCCTGTGGGGGAGGGATCGGCATCTGTCACAGATACATTCCAAGATGCACTGTTTTTAAGTAAAAACCTCTCTTGCTTTATCCATTGTAACACACACACACACTGACATATCCAGTGCTTTATGGCAGAGAATATTTAAAGGAGCAGTCCTCCTGCCTGTTTGATTTTTCTACCTACAAATTAAGACTAGCGATGCCTTCGATAGTGTAATTAGCGTAGGCTAAAATGTAACTTAAATTAAAAGAGGAGTCCCTCCCCCTTCCTAACTTTTTATTTATTTTTTGGAAGGGAAGCAGAGAGTCCCGGGAGATTTAAACCACCATATTTTTTTTCCCCAGGAACAAAATGGCGGTTTAAGTCTCTCCCAAGCTACACGGTTTAATAAGAAGCCGCTGTAGTCTCCGCTTTCTGTTGCCCTGAGTGATGCTGTTTATTTACATTTGCGGCAGTACGGGCAGCACTTTTCCCAGTATGTATCTCGGGAATGAGAGGGATCCCCCAGAGATTGTCAATGCGATTAAGCTCCTGGGACTCCCTGCTATCCATCCATTCACCCAAAAAGACAAAGTAAGCGGTGGACTTCTGCTTTAATTTGCCCAGTTAGATTTTAGTCCACTTTAACTACACTATCAAATAGATCAGTACATTTTCATTTGTGCTACTTGAGCATCAGTAAGTTTAATTTTGATAATATGGCTTTACCCAGTGTAATGGGTAATGTTACCTATGCTTAACTGCAGGGCCGGCTTAGAATTTAGCGGTGCTCGGTTCCGCGGGAGAGAGGGCAGGGCCTCTTACCTGCTCCAGCATCTCCTCCTGCTCCTCATCTCCGCAACGTTGCATGACGTCATGGCAACGAGACCCCGCAACGTCACGTTGTCATGGTGACATCACAGGGCTGAGGAGCAGGAGGAGAAGCCGGATAGACGGCAAGAGGCCGTTACAGGGGCACCGCGTTCTCCCCCGGTAATCGGTTTAACTGTTGTGGCGGGGAGGCCGGGGCCTCTGTAAGCGCGGGCTTGGTGCGACTGCACCGATAGAACCAGCATCAAGTCGGCCATGCTTACCCGAGACTGTGAAATAAAAATAAAGCATGGCGCAGGCTCTAGAGATGACGCGCAAACTCACTTTGATGTTTTTACAATTGGAGAACCTTCACAATAAAAACCAAAGGACCCTTTACATTAGCACAATGGCATGGTGTGAAATGATGGGGAGGGATTGACTGCTTGACATGTTTATACCTGCATGACGTTAACATGATGTTCAATCCTATTTTTGGCAGTGAGAAGAAAAAAGAAAAGGATCGTGAAGAACTATGGAAAAAGCTAGAGGACCTGGAATTAAAGAGAGGTCTTAGAAGTGATGGAATTATCCCAACTTAACCAAGGAAACTGCAGCATCTTTATCCTGTGGAGTCACATTTATGTAGTAGAAGATGGAGCAACAGTTTTCTGTATTGTGCAACTTTACAGTAGATCTCACATTTGTTTCATTATTACAGCACTGTATATAACTGTCTAAGTAAAGAAAAAACAAAACATTATATGGACTTTAATCCAAAGTTTGGACAGTAGATGGACTTCTCAGAACTTTGCAGCAAACATAATCATTGTTTTAAACTTTTCTTTAAAACCTTTTGGATCTCTTTATGAAAATTAGTGTCAAAATCCTATTGTTAGGCACTTGATATTAATCATTAGCAGAGAGCGTATCACCCACTGTACCGATCCAAGCAACCTTATTAAATTTAGCTTCTCTTTCTGCTAAACTGTTAAATCTATTTATATAGTTTAAAAAAAAAAAAAAAAAAAATCATTTCTAAGTTTGTGGAACATCCTCCTTCTCTGGATAACTTTTACTGTAATTCATCGTTTGTTTCTTTGAACATCTTCAAGAGCTGAATGTCTTTGCAGAACTGTTCTCTGTGACGGTTTTGTGTACTGGTGTGAGTGTGTTTTGAGATATACCAGTATAGCTCTGGTGCTTTTTTCAGTTTAAATTTTGGGCATACACGAGAGATACCAACAGAAAGAAAGGTATTGTTCGTTCAGCAACATGTGTTGAATATGAACTTGCATCCTATGTCAAACAGACACTGGCAACAGAATAGACTGCAGTACCTAACCAGTATTAGTTGTATATGCCACAGCAGTGGGGCTCAACTTCAGTCCTCAAGACACCCCACCAAAACAGGTCCAGTTTTAAGGAAATCCCAGCTTCAGCACAGATGGTTGAATTGGTCCCTGGTCAAAGACTGACCTGCCTATGCTGAATCTGGGATACCCTTAAAACCTGGGGAGGGGGGGTGTGTCTTGCAGACTGGAGTTAAGTGCCCCTGTGCTGCTTCACTACAGCATAGGGCTGTGTTAGAAACGTATATTTTATCCATTATTATCCTACAAATTTTATTGGACCATTTTAAAATAAAGAAGAAAAAAAACACTAAACAGTACAAACGGGAAATTGGTCTTGGAGTGGTCGTGGTTTGTATTTGGGGAAGAAAGTAAGAAACGGTTTGATCTGTTTGGATTTATTGCCTTATTTTATAGTATGTATGTAAGTATTCCAGCAAAAGTGGATGTAGCCTCTGAAAACCATACTTCAGTGTTTATGTGGACTTTAGATCTCTCTCATGTCACAGTGCCAGCCCTTTGTTTTCAGCTGGGAAGGGTTCTTTATAACATCCTTCTGCATTCTGAACTGGATACTCATTCTTAACTACTGTATTTATCACCCAAAGTGGTTCTACAAATGCTACTGAAAAGAAATTCTGGAAATTCCTATTGTCCTGAGTATTAATAAAGTTTAAAAATGCTTTTATATCAAAGGTGCATTGTGACCAAATTGTTTAAAACAAGAGGGCTGTGTTGTAAGTATCCATTATCGACTATCTGAATTGTGCTAGGAAAGAATGGAATCTGACCTCTTTGCTAAGTGAAATGCTGATTGAGGTTTGTGTACAGAAATATATATATAATATATATATATATATATATATATATATATATACTGTATCTATATCGCTGATGCTGTCGTAATATTATATACCTATGGGTATGTATTTCAGGACTTTTTGTAATTTCAGGATGCTTTTAAAACATGTATGTGTTTGTTATGGTGAAATATATTTTATATATATATATATATATATATATATATATATATATATATATATACTCACACATATATCAGTGAATTGATATTCCTAATCTTTCAGTCCAATGCGTTTTGCATTTATGCATTTTCATTCGCAATCTTTAGCATTTCTAGGTATAGTTTTGATGTGGACTTATACATTCAAACCTGTGTATAAGGTAGAAGGTATTCTTATTTTTTGTGTCAAACAGAGATTTTGTTCCTTCTACAACTTTCTTCTAAAATGGGTATTGTGAACTATTTTATTTTGTACAATACTGACACAGTGACCTCTGAAGAATCCGCAGTAACCTGAAAATGTAAACACACGCCTATGTATGGCTTAGTATAAATATATCTGTGGGAAAAAAGCAAAGTATAGTTTTTTGGGGTTTTTTTTGCAGCCATATTGGCCCTGGTGAAAAAATGAATTCATAGTAGATGGTCATTCTTTATTATTTGAACATCAGGAGAAAGTGTCTTAAGTATGGATGTACGGTTAACGTCTCAAAAGCTCCAATGACCCTCAGTGGAGGTCTCGTCTGCTGAATGGGACCTATGATTGTTTGGGATCTGGAGTATAAGAACGATAACTGTTTTTATATTTGTCAAAAAGCAATGTTGCAGACTAAAAATGTAGGATGTCTTATTTTTAAGGAAATATAATTTAACAGGATAGAACTGATCTGTTTATGCAATTATCATTTCCGTTGTGTGAGTTAAATTACTGGCCAACATTTTTCTACTCATCGACTTTGGATTCACTCCTAGATGACCTTCTTTGGCGTAACATTCCCCCATTATGTTATCAATAGGTATTTATAGCAGTGGCAAAGAGACATTCAGGGCTGATTATTTAGCTTGTTTATACTATTTTAACTATTCTGTCACTTCTTCTTTTTTTATTTATTTTTTTATTTTTAATCATGTACCTTGCAAGGACAACGGATGCAGGGTCAGAAAAAAGAATCGCAAGAAATATTGTCCCACTACGGTCAACATTGTCTCATTCCAAAATTAGGTGCTTGGTATTTTAATAAAAAATGTCCATTCAAAAGTTGTGTTGTGCGTCCGAAATACAAGGAACCCACTGCCATGTTTTCTTTCTGGGTTACAATGTTTTATGATAGTTGGTCGTGTTGAAGCAGGTGTTACTGGGCAAATATTGCACTTCTGAAGAGTGCAATGTGCAAAGGCAGTAAATACAACACATGCTACATTTTCTGCCTTTCCGCACTGTGTGTGCATTTCTAGTCGGCATCGATTTATTTCTAGGAGTACACTCTCTTTAGCGGCCATGATATTTTGTTTTTGGCATCTGCACAGAGAAGACGAAGGGATGGCTGAAAGAAATGTAACATTACAGTGGCCTCAAGTTCTCGGATAGCAGATTCTAAAATAAATAAATTAAATAAAAGTAAGCGGATATTTGTGATTGGTCAATGGTGTATTTGTCTGTCCATTACTTCATCTTTATTATTGAGCATCAAAATTTATTTTTAGAACGCAAGTGTTTTTGAACTTAGTTTGTAGCTCGGTAATCGAAGCTGGGGTGTATATCCACTTCAGACAAAATCCAGCTTTAGACACTAGCACACTATTGAAAATATATATCATTTACATTGACCTTAGACAAGGGGTGGGCAAGTCCAGTCCTCCAGGGGTACCAACAGGTCAGGATATCCCTGCTTCAGCACAGATGGCTCATCAGACTGAGCCACCTGTGATGAAGCAGGGATATCCTTAACCTGACTTGTTGGTGGCCCTTGAGGACTGGAGTTGCCCACCCCTGCCTTTGACGGATAAATGCTTGAATTCTGTGAAATGTAATACCACATTCCTTCTCCCATGCCTTTAATTTTATTGTAGCCAGAAATCTGTATTATGTAGTCTCTGCTAAAACCACCATCCGAGTATGGACTATACATCATAAACCGGCATTCTTGTCTAAGGATACCCCTCCCCCATGTGAAATGGTATAAGTAAGAGCTGGAGCACACACCGCGCTACACGACGTGCGCGCGCTTTCGTCACCGACCCCTAGCGCCCAATGGTAGTGTTCATTGTTGAAACTACCTTTGGCTGCGAAGCTAGGCGTCGTCGCTGCTGTAGCTGGAGTCTTTCCAAATTGTGATTCCAGGCTGCAGCAGCGTGACGTCCGTTTCAGCAGCCAATCAATGTCCAGACGTTTTCATTGATTGGTGCTGAAATTGGGAAGGGGGCCGGGACTACAGCAAATGATTAAAGCAATAACACAAACACTAGAAAAATCACTGATTGCAATGTCTCTCAAAAAGGGTCAAAGTTTAACTTTCTGAGACTTTATGTTGAGTTTTTCTCACTGGTGTGAGCAAGGGCAACGGTGAACTGATAACATGGAAATGAGATGTGGACATGAGGGAGGAGACACAATGCTCAGAGCTGCAATAATACAATAAAGATCTCTAATAGAGCTGTCACCACTTGCTCACACCCCCGGTACCCCCTGCTCACAACCCCCGGCTTCCTGCTCCCTCAGGGTAGGAGGCTGAGCGTATCACGTGGGGGCGTGGTGTGTCGGATCATTCCGTCTGCTGCAGATGATCACACAATGCCCAGCAGACGAAGACGCGCGCATGCAGCCACACAGCGACGCAAAGTCACAAGTGTGCTCCAGCCCTAAGGCCTCGTTCAGGGTGCTGGCTTCGGAGGGGGGGCGTGCTGACGTGCGTG
Source organism: Ascaphus truei (assembly GCF_040206685.1). Lineage (NCBI taxonomy): Eukaryota > Metazoa > Chordata > Amphibia > Anura > Ascaphidae > Ascaphus > Ascaphus truei. The sequence continues at coordinate 53,017,302 of NC_134491.1, read as the reverse complement.
CGGCCGTCCGACACAATGTATTTAAAGGGAATTGTGGTTGTCGGGGTAGCAGCTGCCCTGTCTCCGAAGTATGGAGTTGACGCTGGCTACAGTTTCAATAAACAACCCAAGTCGTTTTTTTGAAGCTGCAGCAGCGTCACTGGGACCTCGGCAGCCAATGAAATCATTCTTGAGAATGATTTCAAGACTGCAACTTCGATCCCTAAGCTGCTGTCTGTAGCCCCGCCCCCTCCCCACCTCCTCAACTCTTGAAAAAGTCTGCAGGGGAGGATGTGCACACATCGCCCAGCAGACTGACGCGCGAACGCGCGCCCTCCAACTCCTGCCTCTGGCACCCTGAACGAGGCCTAAGTCTGTAACATGGGCAACCATGTCAAGCGGCCATTACCATTAGAAAAACCTACCACAGAATAATTGGAGGATAATTAGGAAATTGATTTGTTGCCTATTCTGTTACTTTCTTGTTTTCCTTTTCATCGCTTTATTGGATTATTTTGAATAGTAGTGTGTGTTCACCCACACGTACTTGAAAGACATTTTGTAATGGGCACCGTGGTATAATTACGAAATTAGATCGTTGAGAAACGGCTTAACAAGGTAATTGTATGCCAGCGTTGTATTGGTTTGCCTGTTTCTGCAGTGTTTATAACATAATAATCCTGGCTGATTTGGTGTAGCCTGGTTTGTAGTGTATGAAAGAAAAAATGGCCAGGGCCTTCCCCAATGGCCAACACAAGTTGACAGAACAGTCTCCATTGAAACAACTGGATGTGCTTATTTGGTAAGTTCTGTACAACCTATTTTCTTTCTCCCCTGCAGTCAATAACCCAGCAATCCAAGATGGCAATTTCTTTTTTACATTTATATTTGCTTGGGCCCTGTTACTTTCAGCTCCGGGGACCACCTTCCAGAGATGGTGCCAGAAGCAGCTCCGGCTGAGCAAGTTCAAAGCTCTCGTGTCACAGAGGTCAATAGGAAGCGTCACCGTTGACATTGCAATTTCCTGTTGGCCCACAGGACACAAAAACTTTCAACAGCGGAAATATTGTGAACCCTGGCAGCCGAGGAGAGCTGCTACCGGCACCTTATTCGAAGGCAAGTATCTCCAGAAGCAGGGAGTCCGCGGAGCTGAAATTAACAGGGTTGAGCTCTGGAGACCCCCTGCTTCAATGCTTTTTGTTTTTTTTAATCATCTATCCGATGGTTCGGAAAAGCCATCAGGAATGTGATGGATATTTGATATAGAGACTTTAATGTGAATGCATAGGAAGTATTCAATAACAAGATAAGATGGACAGATTTTCCCTTTCCAACTTAAATAAGACCTGTTCCCTACCAGTTGGAAAAGGGAGCGTAAACGCTTAGGTCCCCATTCAATATGCTGTGCAACATCAGTTTAATTCAAATTCATTGGACAAACCTCTTGCAGTGAGAAGGCTGCTTCACGGCTTATTAAATAGGTGGCATAGAGTAGGTGTTTGGAAAGGTTACAGGAAACGTAAATACCCTGTTTTCATGCATGATTTATGTAAGCGTACATGGCAACTTTGGGGGGGAGGGGGTTGTTGTCAAAAGCCAATCAAAAGTCTCCACCTCACAGATTAACTTGTTTTACGCCACTACACCTAAACTTCCAGTTTCCTCTGTGTTCGTAGTTAAGACTTCTGTGTTCCCCTGTTTTAGCGTAGCAACGCTAATCTCGACAATGTTTGCATTGTCCTCTATGGTCTTAAACTTGTTGCAGTTGTACAACAGTTGAGTGTTGGAGAAAATGATAAAAGAAATGTAGATGAAATGATTGCGTCCATCAATAAGATTCTATTTGGACCAAACCGCAAACTCCTCATCCTACATGTTGGAACAGGAATAGTCTTATTTTTTTTCTGCTTTTTGTTTTTTTTTTAGAGTGATAACCTTTTGTTGATGCCCCGATGTAGAACTGTAAGCTCCCTCTTTTGTTTCTACATGAGCGGATCTGTACTTGGGAGCCTCTGAATAAAGAAGGGTTCCCAGTGTGTGTTCCTGTTCTGCTTTTACGTCAGTGTGTGTGGTATGCCTTACTAGGGCTATCTTTGTGTTAAACATATTTCTAGCAGCATAGCAACAACGCCAAAGCGGGGTTTGTTCGCCAAAGCGGGGTTTGTTCGCCAAAGGGCATGGATTCAGTGGGGTTATTTATAAACCTGCAATAATGCCGATCGTAGCACCGTCGCACGGAAACTCCTATAAGTCGAAGGGCGTTTCCATGCAATATTGCATCAGTCCGCATTAACGCAGTTTAATGAATAAGCCCCATTGTGTCTTAAATAATTGTGTTTAGCACTGTGTGTGTGTCCGTGTCCGTGTGTGTGTGTGTGTGTGTCCGTGTGTGTCCGTGTGTGTCCCCTTGTCGGCTTGGTAGATCGTTATGTGAAATTCTGCAGAAGGCCTATAGAACATGGAGGGATGACTCCTGTGTGATCCCTCTAGCTCTGCCATTGCACAATATTCAGGGAATGGAGCTGAATTGTTTGCCAGCACAGAAAATATATCTACACGTATTGAATAGGCACCTGAGATGGTGACTAGTGATATACATGGGCACCGACTGGCATTGTGATCATTTATACAACAGTACTGGATGCCAAGAGGCCTTAGGTGGCCAACTCCAGTCCTGAAGGGCCACCAACAGGTCAAGTTTTAAAATCTCCCTGCTTCCACACAGGTGGCTCAAAGGCCACCTATGCTGAAACAGGGATATCGTGAAAACCTGACCTGTTGGTGGCCGTTCTGGACTGGAGTTGGCCACCCCTGGCTTAAGCAGTTCCACTTCCTCCGTGTCTAGCACTGTAATGTAGCTTTAGCACACAGAGTAAGTCGTGATATTCAGATGCCTGCTTCTTTTTCGACTTTTTGAATTCCATAATCTTAAATCTGATGTAGGTGGAGCTGTTCTTGCTAAATAGTTTCAGCTCCTTTTATTGCTGGAATATATTGCACTTAATTTGTCGTGTGAATCTAACTGTGCTATGGGTTAAATATTTGCAATTGCCACATACTGCCTGTTACCCTAAGCACAATACCACTGTTTAACAGTAAAGAACCTACAACTGAAACGTCAGCAACAGATTAAAGCAGCAATCCCGTCCATAACTGGGTCCCACGTGCTCAGAGCTCAGCCGTGCTATTTTTGTACCTTCAAAGACTCCAAGATATTACCGGTTTTGTTGCCAGTGTTCTTTATTGAGTTTCAAACTTGACTCCTGCAGTCTTCCAATAATGAGCTGCAACGTGATCTCCCCTCCCCCCCCCTCCCCCCTCCCCCCCCCCTCCCCCCTCCCCCCTCCCCCCCCCCTCCCCCTTTCCCCCCCCCTCCCCCTTTCCCCCCCCCTCCCCCCCCTCCTCCCCCCCCTCCTCCCCCCCCCCCTCCTCCCCCCCCTCCTCCCCCCCCCCTCCTCCCCCCCCTCCTCCCCCCCCTCCTCCCCCCCCCCTCCCCCCCCCTTCCCCCCCCTCCTCCCCCCCCCCCTCCCCCCCCCCTCCCCCCCCTCCTCCCCCCCCCCCTCCCCCCCCTCCTCTCCCCCCCCTCCCCCCCTCCTCCCCCCCCCCCTCCCCCCCCCTCCTCCCCCCCCTCCTCCCCCCCCCCCCAATAACGTGACTTCCTATTGGCCCGCAGGACCTGTGAGATTTGGCTGCCATGTTTGATTTTCTCACGGGAAGGGAAAACACCTGCAACTAACCTGGTAAATATCTCGAGATCTAATATATTGCTCTAATGCACCTGAGGGGAAAGCTGCAAGCTAGTGAATGAAAGGGCCATTCACTTAATAATAACAAGGCATAAAGAATCGCTAAGCTGCTTCCTAATAGGTAGGCCAAACATGGTGACCTGAAGTAATCCAATGTTCTAGCAAGCACGCTAGCTAAGAAGTAGTGACATCCTGAAGATACCGTGATAGACATGCTCACTTTATCCCAGATCAGCCAGACATTTGGCAAAGCCCTGTTCTGCTGAGCAACAGGGTGCATTCCAGACATGAATTTCTTATTACTTCACAGGTTGTTTCACACACACAAAAGTGACAGTGTAATTATAAACGATCTGTTATCACTATCCTTTGCTACACGTCTGCATTAAATTCCTCCCACAGTAACCGATTCACATCTTATAGACCACATGCAATTTCAGCTGACAGGTAATTATGAATCAATTAATAGAATTGTGGCTCACAAAAGAAGCTGTGTATTTAATTTGATCGCACATGAAACGCCCGCAGGGCACGGAAGGCTATAAATGAAGTACAAGGCCACACGTTTAATCTCTTTGCTACCAGAATAGACCAACCCATTGCTGTTTGCAAATGGGGGACGTCACCTTTTTCCCAGGATATATACTTGAAAACGAGAGGTAACTGTCCATGTAGTATTTCCTGGTAAAACATTTTATTATAAGGCCCAGATCAGACAGGATGCTACGTGACGTGCACGCACGTAACCGTCACTCTGAGGCTAGTGGATGAATAGAAACTGCTTGTGGCGGCAAACGACAGCGTTGACGCTGCGACATTTTGCCGCCACCACCCAAATTGAAATTTGGGGCTGCAGTCGCGTGACGTGAGCTGGTTCAGCCAATAAAGGCGAACCAGCTCTGTGACGTGTTCGTTACGCCCCCAAACGCCGCGACCCAACTCCTGCAGTTTGAACACAAATCGCTGGGCTGCAGGAGCGCGCGGCGGAGGCGCGCACGCAAGCACACGGACGTAGCAGCCTGTCTGAGCGAGGCCTTACATTCTTTCATCTGAAGTCGTTTACTTAAAATCATACACAACACGCTGAAAGCAGCTGTAGACCAGGGGTGCGCGATCTTTCCCGGGTGCGCGATCTCTCCCTGATGCGCCACCCTGCCTGCTTCCCTCCCGGCTCACCTCCCTCCCCCCTTACCTTGTCTCCGGCTCTCGGCCTCAAATGACGCAGCGGGGTGACGCCGCATTGCCATGGCGACGCATCACCGAAGACAAGGTAAGTGAAGTTGCAGAGGCCTCACGCGGTCCCCTGTCATTCATTTAAATGACTTGGGGTAAGAGCGTGGGGCGCCCCCCCTGAAAAATCTTGAGCCCCCAGTTTGCACACCTCTGCTCTAGACCATAAGAGGTAGGGCTCTTCTGTTGACCATATAACCATATGACCGTATGTATGTCAACCCCATGGACATTTCTTGGCCATTATTCAGAGAATTACAGGAAAAAGTTAAACCATTCTACAATTCTTTCATGTTTTCCTTTTCTCAGAAAAATGTGCGTTTTGCTCAACAGCACGAAATTCTGAAGCCGCATTTAAAGAGGCTGTTCAAGTGGCACTAAAAAAAGTTTTTGTTTTTTAATATATGCAGCCTTTAATTAACCTTTTATTGAAAACTAATTACCTAAGCACAGATGTATTGGTTCCCTGTGATCGGTCAGCAAAGATCCTGCTTCTCAGGGTTCACTAAATAGCCGCCTTTCAGTTCCAATTAATCCTTCAGTCAGTGTAACACAGCAGCTACAATGTATTCTTACATTACCAAGGTAACATTATCTATTGTTACAGTTTGCAGCCTAAACTGCTAGGAGCATTGGCGACACATTATCACAAACAGGAAAGTGTTGCAAAGATCTTGCACTGCTGGGGAGGTGGGCTAAAGCCTGCTATAGAAATCACAGGAACTCATTATATTAAAACTCCGTATATTAAAACAATGGCATCCAGTTTAAATAAAGAAAAAGGTTCTAAATATTATCTAATGCTCCAGAAGTGATTTATTTTAAAAAAAAACATGTAGGAAATTGCATGGATTTCTCCTTTAAAACGTCTCTTCCTGCTTCAGAGCAAAGAAATTACAAAGTATTTATGGTACATGTTATACATCCCCAATAGATATTTGTACGATTAGGGAACTATGAAATTAAACAATCAGTGCGTTCACACAGCAAATCTGAATAACGGACTATTAAATAATAGTCCATTTTATGTCGATATATAGAGGCTCCTTGAATATGAAGACTGTGCAAGTAATTCTTTATCAAGTAAAACGTATTTTTAAATTTATCCCAGCTTAACCCTTACCCTTTGCTCACTGCAACGCAACGCAGTTCTGGCTCCTCCGATCATAAAATCTACATGATTTAATGGTAGAAGTTTACTTAATTATTATATGAAGTCGATTTAGCATAAAAACCTCTTAACTAGAGCGGCAAGTTTTTCACGTTTGCCAATAATGCAAAAATGCCGAGTTTGAAAATAGCCGCTAATAATTTGATTAAAAATTCGTGAATAATTACATAGAAGTGTGAAAAATAAATTAATCGTAAATAAAAGAAAAATAAAGAAATTAAAATGTGGCATTTTTGCTGCAAACAAACCCCACAAGTATAGTTTGTATTTCAAATTTGAGCAGTTTTGCATTTATTTGTAACAAAAAAGTTTAAAAATTATTTGGAAATGTAAAAAATTTTTTTTTAAATATATATATATATTATATGTGTGTGTGTGTTTAAAAAAAATTCTATGGTAAACTCATAGTGATTTTCAACACATTTATTTGCCCATCTCTTCCCTTACAAGTGATTATAAAAATATCTGGATAAGTAATTGATGATAGATTTTTCCCAAAATACCATATCATTGTCTCAGCCACCAAAAACATAGATTGTAAGCTCTCCTGGGCAGGGACTGTGTCTGTAACATTCCTATGCGCTGTACTCTCATTGTGACGCTCTGAGTCCCATTGGGAGAAAGGCGCTATATGAAATAAAGTTATTATTAATTTCTCTTTACACACTTATCCATTATTATTTTGGGGGGTAATAAAACATTGACTGTAAAAAGACTCAATTCTCTTTTCTTACCAGAATATTGATTCAAACTTCCTGGAATAAGGTCTAATAACTGGTTTCATTTATTTGAAATATTAAAAAATTCGGCATTCAACCACTATTCCTTTTAATGTTTAGACTATGATTTTATAATGCATATATGTAGTCAAATGCAAATAAGAATATGTCACTAAAGCTGATGTATATCTCAGTGGAACAGCATGTAATGTCGAGTATTTGTTTTGGATTAATTACTAGGGAAAAGGTAATGTACACTTAAGCTTTGCAAAGCCTACCTTGCGTTTTTCTTTTGAATACATTTCAATTAGCCACTTACATTTTGGAAATCCTTGTTCGACTAATTCCTTGGGATGTAGCAAGGGATAAAACGAGGAGTGTTGCTATTAAAAGTTGGAATAAGTAAAAAGATAATCCGTACAAAAGAATACTTTAGTGGGAAAATCCAGTCGGCTGAAAGGATCAGTAGGGCCGCTTAAGACCAAAACAGTAACTACTTAGGCAGTAAGTACAACCTGTAGTAACCCATGATCCAGGCAAATAACTGAAAGCTTTATCTTGCCAACGTAGAATGAATGAAATAAAGAGGTATATTTACCACTGCAAAAGGATTTGTACAACACTTAAGATGGATTTTCATCAAAGAGGGGTAAAAAATGGTTTTTGGTAAAGTTGGAATTGAAGCAACCAACCTGAGAAAATGTTTGTTCATATATACATTTTTATCGCACTCTGTTTTTGGGGAGAGGAATCTTGTTTTTAAGTATCGCCATTGGCAGATTTTTGGTTTCACTGTTATTACTCAATAATATTGCATTTATTTTTGTATACATTACTAAAAAGTAAAAAAATGTTTTTTTGCTTAAGCTATTCTAGGGGGTTTCTGTAAGAAAGAATGCTGAAAGCCGTGGGTGGGTGTTTTCTGTACCAGTCTCGCCCCAGTGTTGGAGTCGGTAACGTAACAAAATGCCTTTGTGGTTATTTATTAAACAGTTGTTTATTTTCCATATAAACATGAAATGGGTCTAACCTGTTCAGTATAGTGCCAAGGTGCTCCGGTTTCCATTTGTTCCTGGGCAGAACAACTATTGTTTACATTGGTACATCCACCATCCCTAAAAAGTGAGCCTCTGTGAATACATAGGCTGCGATTCACTAAGCCACAATAAGGGGTGTTTGTATTGGAGCTTGATCCTGTGTTAATTGCTCTTGACTTGGATGGCAATTAACACAGGATTGAGCTCCACTACTCCTTAGTGAATGTCCCCCATAGGGGAGATTCTTTCATATGGTTGATGTAGATCATCAACTATAGTTTTACATTTTGGGTAGTAAGCCAGATAATGGTGTTAGACGTAGCCGAGTGTAACGCCTTGATTCCTACTTCATATTTGTGGATAGTATACTGTATTGAGTCATACGTTCCATGGTGTTTTCTGGTCAGCCATAGTCGCACACTGGAGTTTCTGATTTTCCATCTCTGCATCAAGTATTTGCGAATGCCATGATTTGTGCGGATGCGATTTAGCGTTGCCCATGAACTTTGTGTAATATCAAAGCCAAGGATCTTCTCTGTCGGTTATTTCAGAACGTGTTTGTGAATTCTTGTGAACTCCAGCTTTCCGAGCTTCATCAGGGTTCTACTTGCATTGCCGAAGTGCCTGCGTGACTTGAAGCCATGGTGAGAAATGTTGTTTAGGTTTTGCTAAATGGGGAGATGGTGGTTTTCTTCAATTCGCCGGACATCGGGAAGGGTTGCAGCGAGTGGATGGGGGGAGCGATGTGCGACAGCATGGGTAGCCAGGGTTTTGGGGTTGATTTTAAGGTTTCCAGTTATGCACCACATTGCAGTGTTCAGTTGGACATCAACAAGTCAAGTGTGGCTACTTCTAGTCCATACAGATGCACAGTACTCGGCTACAGAGTACACGAGGGCCATTGCAGATATCCATACCTTTGATGCTGAGGTGGAAGATGACAGCCTTCCATCCATCACGACTAATGCCATTAACCTGGCGACCGAACATCGATCAGTAATCTCACAGTCTTCAGAGTAACAACTCTTGGCACGGTAATGGCCTTCTTCTGGCCAATAAACATTCAGCAATTCTGTCTGAATTCTGGGTGTATACTCTCATATTTTCCACAACACACAAACTGATCAAGAACACTACAAAAGCAAGTTATAGAATATACAATAAAAATAGTATAGAATTGCACTGGTTCTCTAATACCTAGATGCACAAATCTCCGTTAGGCTTAATGCAACAGTAATTTCGGTTAATGTTACGTTAAATAGGCTAACACCCATACACTCAAAAGAATAACGTTATGATAACCTAGAGTTAACCACTGAAATAACGTGTCGATATATTTCTACGGACTTTGGCGCAATGCATATGTAAATAAGATGCTAATTACCTGTTAGCCTGCACCCGTTAATGTTAGCACAGGGCAATAGCATTAAGATAAATAGGTCAAAGCTAAACTTGCCGGAAATCAGAACCAGGCCATGATTATCCTAACGTTATTTTAGTCAATAGGCTATAATGACAAAGGGATGTGAAAAGTGTTACCCTAATATATTATTTGGCATGATACTTGGCACTTTACATTGAAATAGTTGTCAGACTGATACATACATACATATCTTTATTTATATAGCGCCATTAATGTACATAGCGCTTCACAGCAGTAATATACGTGAGGGGAGAAGTGCTACAGACATAAAAGTAACATTTAGGAAAAGGAGTCCCCGCTCCAAAGAGCTTACAATCTAATTTATATTAACAATTATATATCATTCAGAACACATTGTCACGCTGTGCCCACCCCAAACTAGACGAGACCCTCGGTACTGAGGTGGGAGTAGGGATAACACCACCGACAGGCACGGGGGTCCGGTCTGGAGTGCGGATTGTTGATCTCGCCGGGTCAGGAGTGGAGAGGGTAGAGTCGTCGTAATACGTGCCAGAGGTGTGGGTAGGAGATGTCCGGAACCTAGGAGGTACTAGTCGCTGGGGTTGGTGCAGGAGAAGGTAGAATGGTCGAGGTCCGAGAGCCGAGTTCAGGGTAGGAGAGTTGCGGAAAGTCGAAGATAGCCAAGGTCGGAGTTCCAGAGAGGCGGTGGTCCAAAGGTAAGCCAAGGTCGGTACACGGGAGATCAAACAAGACAAAGCAGGATACTAGGAGACAGGAGAGGTAAGTACAGGAACAGGAAGCGTATGCTCAGCCGATGTGCCAATGGCACCGCTGAGCCTAAATAGGTGAAGCAGCTCAATCCAAGGAGGAGGCGGAACCGGAGAGTGCCAGTGAGGAGCCTGCTATAGGCTAAGATAAGGAAGCCAGGTGGGGGTGATTGGCAATCGGGCTCTGTTGCCACGGAGCTCGGGTGCGTTGCGCGCGCGTCACGCACGTGTGCCGCGCACAGAAGATGCACACGTGCGCCTGCGTGAGGGCGCTGTCCGGTGTGAGGGAGAGCCATGCGCAAGTGTCGAGGGGCGGGAGCGCGCGTGAGGGCGCGCGAGTCCGGGAACTCGGTGGCGGGCGCCGGAGCAAGTAGGAGAGCCGTGCGCCTGCTTGTGGTGGCGCGCAGCACCTGGCTCCTGACGCACATCAAGAGGTGCATCTGCACAAGCATAATTTAGGTTATATAATTAACTGTATAATGTATTTATTTGTTTAAAGTGAATGTAGGATACATTTTAACACTTACCACAATATGTTATATATTGTGTACTAACTAAATTATGTGTGTTCAATGACATTACGACCATTTGAATAATTACGAAGAGACGTGAATACTGAACTGAACATGTATTCAAACACAGTTAAAGCAATGCGACTTAAAAATAATAGGATCAGACACAAAGTAACAATGTCAATTGACAATGAACCCCAAAATATCATTTTTCTAGTCCTCTTTTTTTCCCCCAGTGGCAGGGACAGGCTGTGTAGGGCCTCTTGTACGTGGCTTAACATCCCTAGCAGCAACTTGGTACACTTAATGTCTAGGTGGATTTGGGGAAGTAGCAACAGGAGGTGGGGGAACAATGGGACTGGCTATCATTAGGGGCACCCCCGAGGTAGTCCAATGAGTTGCTTGATGCAGCAGGAGTGGATGCCGGTTGAATGTCCTGAGCGACTTGCTGCACTTCCCAGGTGAGCTCAATGACCAGAGCAGTCACCAGGGCTGAACTGTTCATCACATTAGTCTTTTGCTGACTCATTAGTTGGATCATGGTGCGGAAATGACAGTTGCGATATCGCAAAATATTTGTAAGACCATTATTAATCTTGCAGTAGGCAGAACGCTGCACGTGCATCAACTGGTGCTGGCTCTGCAGGGTGACCTGGTCATCGTGGTCACGTGGGCCGGTTACAGGAGCCGAGGGAGCTTTTGAAGGAGCAGATGATGGAGCTGGTGGTGCAGCAGGTGAGGAAGCTGAAACTATATACTACTTTCTTGGAACCTCCATGAGGGTTAGTATAATGGTTTTCTCCTCTTCCACTTCTTCAACAGGAGGTTCCTGCAAGGAGGTTTCGAGCTCAAGAAATGGCGGTCTGCTTTATGGGCCTGCAGAAAAGGTAGCAAAAATAGACATTAAGTAAGAGTGTTTTGGTATGTATAACACAATAGTTATACAGTGTATGTGAATAAACATCCTTTTCTGAATATATTAAGATCACTTTGCTAAGTTTAATAATATGAGTATATAATATTTATGTACCATACTGGAAGTATAGTTAAGAGTGTGTTAATATGATCTAATAAGGAATAGTTAACATTACTATGGGGATAAAATATACAACTGATTAATTTATAGTTAATGTTAAATGAATGTAATATGTTAGGCATAGCCTGTTGTATACTTGAAGAATATGAGATCTTTAATGTAAGCATGTCACATATAGCTTATAGTGAGAACTACCCACCACATGTATGTGTGAGTGACTTGCAAATAATAGAGTAATGTGTGATCTAGAAGGCAGTCCATAATTTTACATGTATACATTAAATTGATACTCAATGTATATTGTCTGCTTTTACTTACCAGGGTCCTCCTGCGGCAGATCCCGTGTTCGCCAGCGCTGCAAGCCATACTACCTGGGAAGGTGCTATGACCTCCATCATACATGACTCGTATGTGGAAAGAGTAAGTTGGGTGGGGTCCCCGTCCTGTCTGCCTTGCCTAGGCAGCATGGTCAGACAGATTTTTTTTCTTGAGTTTCCTATACTGTCTTCCCAACGTCTCTTCAGCATATCCACCATGCCGATAGTATTCCCCAGGGCATTTATCCTGCTGAGGATAATGGTCCAGAAGCAGTTCTTTTCCGTAGTACTAGTTTTAAGGCACAGTTCCTCTAATAATTTGGAGTGGTGGTCCACCACCCCATTGATCAGGATCTCCAACTCCTCATCCATGAATTTTAGGCTCTTGCATCAGCCACAGCAGAGGTGGAAGCCATGTTTATACGTGTACGGTCAGGCTAATATGGCTGAAAAACGTCCCTATATATTTGAATTTTAATGTGTGCATGGGCGTTGCATTTAGGTTATCGTGGCTGGAACGCATGCGCATTAATTGGAATACACATTAGATTTTTCCCAATGCGTATGTGCTTAATGCATCTCTGCGCTATTAATATACCCGCTAATGTATTCATAGATATGATACTGATTTCGATGATGGACGTTGCTTTTGTCCTCAAGGGCCAACAGGTTAGGTTTTGAGGATATCCCTGCTTCAGCACAGGTGGCTTAATCAATGACTGAGCCACTGATTGAGCCCCCTGTGCTGAAGCCGGGATATCCTTAAAACCTAACGTGTTGGTGACCCTTGAGGACTGGAGCTGGCCACCCCTGGCTTAGTGGACACCTGGGGAAAATGTCACGCGTTGTCTGTTATGGTAACGCAGCGTTATTTTGCCCTGATATTAATGGAACTTCGTGCATCTGCCCCTAACAGCATGACATTGTGTGGAATGTCCGTGCTGCATTATTAGGGAGCCTTGTCTGTGCCTAATGCTTTCAGTTTCTACAGTGAGCCTTTAATAACCAAGTATTGAAACGTTCTGATGTTCTCAGTGGAATGTGGCTTAAATGACGCCCACATTGGGGCCCGATTTCCATCCCACCCCCACACACGTTCACAAAAAACATGCATCATGTTGTCTTTAATTTGGGATATAGATTAGTCATTTTGTGGGATTAGTGAAAACATATTTGTAGGGGAATGGAGTACATGACTACGTAAAAAAACACATCCTTCTAGCGATGGATGATGCAAACCTCTCTTCATTGATCACCAAGGCAATCTAAAAAATAGACTGCGGTAAACACTATAACACACAGCGTAAGTATTTATAGTTTTTGCATTGTTCTGGACATGAACAATAGAAGGGCTGATAAATTAAGCCAACATATTTTTGAGCCCATACAGTAGTTTCATTATAAGGTTCCATCATAAGTATTGTGCCTGGAGGATGGGATTACTCGAATGTAGTCCTTGCTTATCAGGCTGTCATACAACGTGTCTTAAAAGGGCCATTAGAGAAAACTGTGGAATTCACAACTGTTTCCACTCAAATTGGTTATTGTGAAGCAGGTAGAATGTACATTGGCAGTGTACTGGGAAGTTCATTTCCATCTGATTTAATCCTAATTACTGCTGTAAGTCTGTCAGTCTGTGAATTAACAAACCAAGAATACAGCACAGTACTTTCATTGAGTGTGAAACGGAAATAATAGGCGATGAGAAACATCCATTTTTCGAATGATGTCCTTATAACCCTTCTTTAAATTAAACAACAGTGGGGTCCCCGCACTCAGATATACAAAGAAAGCCAATAGAGTTTTGAAAAAAATGCAAAAGTTTATATTCAAGTAATAAAGCATACACTGTTGGACACTATATAAACAACAGCAGCCGTCAATCCAGTTTATATGAAAGTGATACAGGCATACCCCGCATTAACGTACACAAAGGGTCCAGAGCATGTATGTAAAGCGAGGAGCCGGTATTGCTGTTCAGGACGTGCTGACAGGCGCATGCGCGAGCTGCTGTTTGCCTATTGGGCGATATGTACTTACTCGCGAGTGTACTTAAATGAGTGTCCTTAAACCGGGGTATGCCTGTACACTGTTAACTGTTATATGAAACAATAATCGTTAGTCCAAATAGGTTATAACTGAATTGACGGCTGTTGTTGTTTATATATAGTGTCCAACAGTGTACTTTATTACTTGTATTTAAACTTTAGCATTTTTTCAAAACTCTATTGGTATTAGCTTTCTTTGTATCTCTGAGTGCGGGGACCACACTATTGTTTGGGTTGTTATTCTAGAGGAGTTTTAAGGGATTCCCCTGGATCCCCCAGCACCCATGTACTAAATCATTATTGAGCTTGTGGTTTACATTATAAGGTGGTGCAGCCTGTTACCCTATTTCCTTCTTTAAATGAAGATCTTTGATGTATGGTATTCCTTCCTTAATAATATCCCAACGAATCAATCACTATGTGACTGTATCTAACTGGATTCAGTAATTATTGTGCATTATGTACTCTATATTTGGAATCATCTTTCATTTGGCATAGCACTGTACTGTGCTGTATCACGACTGTCGATATTACACACAAAGGAAAACGCATTGAGGACAATTACAAAGATTGTAGGCATTTTATTTACTGAAGAGTGCAAAAGCATTGCGTAAGTAGCTAGAATTTCAGCACAAAAAAAAATAATCAGTAGCGTCTCTTGGACCCAGAGGTTCAAATGTTCAGCGGTACATAGACATATATACACGGAGCCCTGACATACTGCTTTTTATCACGTCTGACGAGGGGTAGATCATCCCAACAAAACGTTGTGTGCTTCATTTTCTGCACCAAGTTACGGCAAATAAAGTGGCGCATCAGTGGTGACCCTTGAGGCCTGGAGTTGGCCTCCTCTGCTGTTCCAAGTAGTATAGGTTTTCCATAACAGAAACGATTTTTCTTCTGGTGTATTGCACCAACCCATAAGTAGGCAGTAGGGGTGTACTTTTATGGGATTGTTTTAATTTGTACTTGTGAGTCAGGTTTGGAAAGATAAGAAGATCCATCTTGATCCCTTTGGATTGTTCATAGCAGCGTTAAGTAAATCCTCTGCCATCACTGTTTCCCTTGGAATTATGTCACGAGCAAAATCAACCCTACAGGTAACATGCTTTGTTTCAGTGGGTGATGTGAAGAAATAATGCCCTTGAAAATAATTTACAGGTTTAAAAAAAAAACAAAAAAAAAAAAAAGGCTTGTTTCACATGTACAGTCTTTGATGTTCGCTCTAGTTCATGTAAGGATCTGCCTTTATTGGGCTTTGATTGACAGGACCCTTTCTATATATTTGAGCAGTTAAGGAGGTGCTAAGGAGACCGACCAAGGACGAAGGAAGCTCCCCCTGCATTACAGGTCTGCTTATATTCACACTCCTCTTTATTACACTGTGTGTGTGTTCCTTCACTAATCTGGCTTGTTACATTATACACTTTTAAACTTTTGAAAACCGTTTGCAATATATTTAGTAAGGTTTCCCCTGGGCAAAACCAGTATAAAAAAAGCACTATATTTGTCACAGAAAATGAATCTTCTTGTAAGCGATTGGATGTTTTCCTTATTAAATCGGGTGCAAATCTTTGCACTGGTTTGGCTGCCGGGACACCTGAGTAAATAAATCAACCCTTTATATCAAATATTACCAATATTATTGCTCAGTAAGTGTCACTGCATGTTTAGCATATACTGTATGTTTTAGTGATGTGTGTATATCACAGGTGGTCCCTTAATACAGGCTGCAAAGACTCTGAAGGACAGTGCTTTGGATTGGACTATCAATATACTGTATTGGTTCTATTTATTTTTATTCTTTTTAATTTGTAATTTTTCAATATATAAGTTGCTTTATTATATGTATTTTTATAGCACATGTTGACTCATACACATATGGTCGACTATTTAAATTTATTACAATTCATGAGTAACTAGGGGACCGATAGGCGTCACTATCACTTGTTTTTTTATGTATATATCTATATATATTGCATCTTATATATGGGTTTTGTTGTTGGCACACGGCTCATTATGCAGGAGTACGCAGCATCGTCCTTCAACATGTACGTTATTAGTCTGTACTCTATTGCAGCGATGCTCAACTCCAGACCATAAGGGCCAGCCGCAGCTCGGGGGTTTTCAGGATATCCCTGCATCAGCACAGGTGGCTCAATCAGAGGATTGAAGATTGAGTCACCTGTGCTGAAGATGGGACTGATTGAGTCATCTGTGCTGAAGCAGGGATATCCTGAAAACCTGATCTGTTGGGGTCGGAGGGGGTCTTGATGGCTGGAGTAGAGCACCAGTGCTCTATTTTATATCGCCATTTTATTAATGGGGGTTCTTACGTTTAGAATTCTTCACAATTCTGTATTACACCAGTAAATAGTTGAAAGATTCTGTATTGAAGGGAGACTACGTGACATTCAAATGTCCCCTGGGGAAAAGAGAAAATCTGAAGACAAAATATGGTTCAATATAATTCTATATCCATCAAAATACTTTATATGAGGAAGAGAATATTTTCCTATATTTTTTCCTAAATGGTCTGAATAGTGACCTTTTTTTGTGCTATACGAGCAATACAATCAATACCCTACATCTGTGTTTTTTTTAAGTAAATCTGTTCTGTAGTGTTCGATAATATTTACTTCCTTTTTTATAATTTTAACATTCAATTCTTCATGCCATTTTTTTAATGAGTTTTATTGAGCATCCTTTGATTTCTATAGCAGGTTTTAGCCAACTCTCCAGCAGTGCAAGATCTTTGCAACACTTTCCTGTTTGTGATAATTTGTTGCCAATATTCCCAGAAGTTTGAGCTGCAAACTGTAACAATAGATAATGTTACCTTAGTAATATAAAAATACATTGTAGCTGCTGAGTTTCACTGACTGAAGGATTGATTTGAAACTGAAAGGCAGCCATTTAGTGAACCCTGGGAAGCAGGATTTTGCTGACCGATCACGGGAGAACCAATCGATCGGCAGCTTAGGTAATTAGTTTTCAATAAAGTTAATCAAAGGCTGCATATATTAAAACAAAAAAAGTTTAGTTTTTTTTTTTAACTGCTTGGATTGCCTCTTTAAATAACAATAACAGTGTGGTAGTATTTTAAATCAACATATGGAAACCATTTCAGTCGCCTTACAGGATAATCGGTATTAAAAAAAGTGTTTACTCGCCTAATATACCCCATACAAAGTAATAAAAATAAGGACCAGAAAATCGAAGTCCTGTGTCTATCAAAATACAGAAATCTGACATTCCTGCTGGAAACAGAGGTCGAGTTGTAAGGAATAGAGTTTTCATGTGTATCTCTCTTCCAAATAATAAAGGGTTAACATTTATAACACAATATCCTGGACATATTAAGAAATATAGGTTACACCAGGGGGGGCTGAACTCTGTCCTCAAGCCCCCAACAGGTTAGGTTTGTAGGATTTCCCCGCTTCAGCACAGGTGGCTCAATCAGCCACCTGTGCTGGAGCTGGGATAGACTGTAAACCTGACCTGTTGGGAGGGCTTGAGGGCTGGAATTGAGCCCCCCTGGGTTAGCACACTGGCTGTAATGTACTGAACCGTAAACTGTTTGAAATGTAGTTTTTTGTTCAATATGAATTTATGAGATAATTATGAGTGCACATTTTGAAGTTATGTAATATTTTGAACATACATTTGATATATTTTTAAAATGTTAACATTTCCCTCCCTTAGGAATATTTTTTGGTTTGGTTAAGAACACAAAATCAAGAAGCGTTTGACTTTTGAAGAGTAACAGTAACGTTGATAATACAGCAACATTCCCCAATTCAATTGTTACTTAGTGACCTGGCATGACTAAGAGATGACATAAGTTACCCTGGTTCTGCTTACTGGACACTGAATTATTTCACTGCGTATTTAGAGGAGATCCAGCTTTTTTTGGATGGATTCCAGCTCCAATAGACTATAGGTCAATTCTGGTGGATGTATGTAAAAAGGGGTCCCCTGTAAGCCCTTCTTGTATTGTATTGTATGTCTTTATTTATATAGCGCCAAAAGTCTACACAGCGCTTCACAAAGAATACAGTACAGGGAATTATAATAATACAATAAGTGCAGCAAAATCAGACAATAGGAAAGGAAATCCCTGCCCCGAAGAGCTTACAATCTAAGGTTTGAGGGGAATTTACAGAGACAGCAGGTGGGGGAATAAGTGCTGTAGATGGCAGTGCATGGTCACAATGGGTGTGGTAGGAGTGACTGTGTGTGGGACCATCTTTCCAATGGTAGACCTGATGAAGGGCTGATTTGTTTCCAAACTGTTGTCCCTGTACTTCTGCATGGACACATTATGTTAAAGCTGCCACATTTCTGCAAGGATCAGCCCCGGGACAGGTTTACACGGGCCAGGAATATATCAGAGTAAAGGCATCTCTATAAATGAAATCTTGGATACTTTAATCTTGCAAAGTTTGGGCAATATTAACAAAAGCATTTCTGCCGCCTCCACTTATTCCAGATCTTTTTGTGTTTTTCTACAAACCTTTGCAAAGCTGGACTGTACTGGGGAAATTTGGGCTTTTAGTAGTTTTATGAAGCTAGCCTGGAAGAGTATGTATTCTTCATTAAGTGCCATCCCTGTTGGGATGCTGAATGTTGAACCTTCTCACTGGGTATCTTGAAAATCCTCATGTATTGTTTTCTGCCCTCCTTTGGAAATAGCTACATGCATCAACCTGATGCACAGCAACTAGAAATCCGTTGGGTGCATTCAGCTCTTGGCTTGGAAGAGACTTTGGTTTCATGCTATTTTGATTTGAAATGTTTTTGAGTAACTGCATTGAACTTTGCCAGGAAGGAGGTCCATCGTCTCCGAGGAGGATGAAGCTGTGCCGTGTGGTGATTGCTTTCTTGCAGCTGCTGCTCCTCGCCTCCGTCCCCCACACCACTGCAACCTCCAACATAAGCCTGCGTACGTTCATCGGCTGCGCTGTCAGAGAGTTCACCTTCTTGGCCAAGAAGCCGGGTTGTAAGGGCCTGCGCATCACCACCGATGCCTGCTGGGGGCGTTGTGAAACTTGGGAGGTGAGTACCCCAATGGGGGGCCTATGTAGTAATTGCCGCACAGAAATCTAATTTTAACTAGCGATTGTGCAAGCTTACGTACAAAACTGAAACGTATTCATCCGGGTCAAAAATGCGTTTTAATTTCTTTCGGCGCACAAATGGCGTGCTGATGTTAATAGTATCTACTAAAAAAAGAATGTTTCTGCGCATGTAAAGTAGAAATTTGCATCTGCTAAGTTGAACCTGGTGTAAACCCTAAAAGATCTGGTGATATGGTTAGCGCAGAATTAAGTTACCATGTATAAACAAAAAACGTATTTGGCACAGTAGGTGAATAAAATGTATTATTTGACCAGTGTGGCTTATATAATAATATTACACTAATGATTTATAGGTACGAACACTAGTTATAAATAAATTAAAAAATCCACAATTCTGTTTATTTTAATTATATCTGGTCTTCAACATGATGTAATGCGTCAAAATTCATTTCAAACAATTAATAATGTGCCTTCTTTATAAAGCCTTTTATACATAACACACATTTTTTTTGAAGGTTTCTACTACTTTTTAGCACTAAAATAATGATTCCACAGAATGATGACCGTCATATACACTGGGTGTGCGCAGAAGGAGAGGTATTACATTGTGATACACCCAATTACCAGCTACTGCATTTTACCTAGATATGTTAGAACAGGGGGGCTGAACTCCAGTCCTCAACCCCCCGCCCCTCCACCCCAATAGGTCAGGTTTTCAGGATATCCCAGTTTCAGCACAGTTGGCTCAATCAGTTCCTGACTGAGCCTCTGATTGAATCACCTGTGCTGAAGCTGGGATATCCTTAAAACCTGATCTGTTGGGGGAGGCATCAGGACTTGAGTCGAGCACCTGTGATATAAACAAATTAGGTGATGATCATTATATGTTACTGATATCTGTATTTGGTCCCTGTATCCCCATCTGGCACGTTTTACTCCTAACTATTGATCTATTGCATGTATCCTGTATGCTATTGATCTACAATTTATTTTATTGTTGGTGCAATCCTGTACTCTATCTACTATTAAAACGCATTTTATACCATCTGTATGCTAAAAGATGTACAAAAGAAATATCTCAATATGGAGGAAGCAGACACCGCAGGTCTCGCTATGTATGTGTTCTCCAAAAGTCCATCGGTGGTGAGTGCTTCTCCTTTCAGAGTATTCCCAACCCTTGATAGTGTATTCTGTACAGGGTTTGACGAGCACACACCGGTGGTGCCGATTATTTTATTTACACAGTAAAAAATCAACTCTGCGAGGGGACTCGCATAGGAGAACAGAGGCAGCAGACAAGGAGAAATGTTAGGCTAAGTCCATGCTACCGCAGACTGCGCGGAGGCATCCTCGTGCGACGCGGTCACAATGCCTTAAGGCATTGATAGACCGCGCGAGTGCGACAGCAGGAGGGGGCGCGTGTTGCGCGAGGAATCAGTTGAAACTCATTTCTCGGCGCGACGGGCAGGTCATGTGATCGGTTTGCTCCATGACGTCACTGATACACCCCTAGACATGCTCCCCCCCCCCACGGCGCGTCTAGCATGTCCGAAAAACGCACCCACTTCACGCGTGTGACATCACCTCCGTGCGGGTAAAAGCTGTATGGACCTAGCCTTAGTGTGGTCTCCTGCGCTGTGTGACAGTGCCATACTTGTGAGTGGGAACCGTTCCCTTTTGATTTTTAACTGTGTAAATAAAATAATCTGCACATTGTAGCGTGTGTGCTCGTCTAACCCTGTACAGAATGCCCTATGTATGTACTTTGTTTGTTCTCCTTTGCCACATGATACTTCTACTAACCCGAGGGTGAAGGACTTCCAATTGGCACCCCGGGGCTGGTGTGCTATAAAACATAATACAATATATAATGCTGCACACCACAAGCTAAATGACAGATACAGATACTTGCTGTTACCGGTGCGCCTGGTCCAAGGGGAGTCCCTGGCAATGAAAAAACTCGAAAGTAAGCAAAAACTGAAGGTACAGGGCACTGCGGATTTTCAAAGAATTTATTATCTAATAGATAATTAATTCTTTGAAAATCCGCAGTGCCCTGTACCTTCAATTTGTGTTATAAAACATTACATTACACTAACCTGACTTTTGGACACTGTAGGATTTGGATTTTCTTTTTTCTAAGGAAACGTTTCTATTTATATCAGTGGTATTCTCTACCATTATATGGTCTTTATCCCATTGGATCTATTTCATAGATCCAGTTCATGAACTGCCTATTCTGAAAGCCAGCTTTGTTTGCCCTTAATATGTGTCTCTGATTTCTATCTATAGTACATATCTGACCCTTCTCCACAAACTGAGACATACTGTATTATCTGTCATTTTTCCAACCAGCCTCAATTTGAGCACCTCCCGACAATTCTCTTGTACACTATATATACATACATACACAGTATGTATAGATCATTCAATACACAAAATAGGACCTACATATTATATACAAAGTGTATGTGTGTACTGTATGTGTGTAGGAACTAAGGTCACTGACTGATCTTTCTTTGGAATGAGGTGTGTCCTGGAATGTTTGAAATAAGATCACTCATAATAAAGAAAAACATACAAATCATACCAAAATTGTATTCAAAACAGCAGGCTCCCGACAGGACATAAACATAACGTTAGATCTTGTTTAAACCTTTGCAAGCAGACGGCCTCTTTTACACTGTTCATGAAATCTTGTATACCTCTCCGGCAGTGACAGTGCAGGGGGTACAGTATACACTGATATCACACTGATAGTGATAATGTCCGGGGTAGACAAATAAAGTTAATCAGAAGGCTACATGTGAGATCCTTGGTTTAACCCTAGGGTTGCTAGAATAGCTCTGCCTCAAACAACATGCGAATGCGTATCCTAGTACTAATATGCTCAATAAAAATGCAATACACAGTTAAATTATAGCTGTTAAAGGAGCAATCCAAGCTGGTGATTTTCTTTTATTTTTAACATAGGATTGAAGCAGGGGGACACCGGATCAGAACCTTAATTTCAGCTCAGGGGGACACCCTGCTTCCGGAGATACTTATTTCAGTCGGGGGTGCCGGGTGCCGGTAGCTTGCAGGGATCATGTAATGGCGGCGTTTCAAAGCTCCCGCGCCCTGCAGGCCAATGGGAAGCTGCGACATCATCCGGTGCGGCTTCCTATTGGCCCAGATGTCGTGGAAGCTTTAAACTTTGCTGAGATACCGGCGCCCCCTACGGAGTTCTGCATCTCTGGGAGCAGGGGGTCCCCGGAGCTGAAATTAACGGGGTTCAGCTTCGGACACTCCCTGCTTCAAACTTATGTTAAAAAAAAATAATAAATAAAAAATGGCACGAATTGCTCCTTTTAATACAGTGTGTGTAAGGTAGAAGACGACTGACACATTGTCAGTGAAAGAGTCTGACACATAAGGAGTAAGGAGTGCAGACGTTATTGCAGAAGCGCGGTAGTGAGAAGGGGCTTCTATTACCTGGAAAGCAAGCAATGGAAAAGCTATTGGGAAGGAATTTCTTGAACATCCTTGAGGTTTGATGGCCAAATGCACAAGAGACCTATGAGTTTTCCAAACCTCTGTGCAACATAAATGATTGTATCTGTTCTTGCATCACATCCTAAGACAAACCTCTGGGATCAATATGGGGGAAGGAGTGGCTCAGCGAGTAAGACACTGACTCTGTAAACATGCTCTGAGCAGGGGAACCTGTCAGCTCCTTTTGACCTTGGACCAGTCCCTTTATCTCCCTGTGTCTCAAGTGCCAAAAACATAGGTAGTAAGCTCCCCTGGGCAGTGTCTGTGTCTGTAACAATCCTATATACTGTGCACTATACTGTAATTGTGATTGCTGTAATTGTGATTGCTGTAATTGTGATTGCTGTAATTGTGATTGCTGTAATTGTGATTGCTGTAATTGTGATTGCTGTAATTTGCGCTTCTTGCATTTTTAGTCCTTGGTAATTCCGTTTTCTTTGGCACTGACACTTCTAATCTTCTCCCAGAAGCACGTCCTGGACCCTCCTTACATAGAAGCTCATCACAGAGTCTGCACCTACAACGAAACTAAACTGGTTACCGTAAAACTGGCCAACTGCAGCCCGGATGTCGACCCTTTCTTTACCTACCCAGTGGCCGTTAGATGCGACTGTGGAGTTTGTTCCACGGCAACTACAGAGTGTGAGACTCTCTGAGAAATCGCCGCCATCAACACGGGTTGTGTGTTTTATTTTCAAGAGAGACTTGTGTTTAATCCACTCCGAGGAGCCAACAACACATTGACCTTGAGCGGTTAAATTGCAGAGAATTCTCTGTACTTCACATGAATGCAATTCCTAATAACCACGTACACACACACACACACGTACACACGTACACACGTACACACGTACACACGTACACACGTACACACGTACACACGTACACACGTACACACGTACACACGTACACACGTACACACGTACACACGTACACACGTACACACGTACACACGTACACACGTACACACGTACACACGTACACACGTACACACGTACACACGTACACACGTACACACGTACACACGTACACACGTACACACGTACACACGTACACACGTACACACGGACACACGGACACACGGACACACAGACACACAGACACACGTACACACGTACACACGTACACACACGTACACACACACGTTTGACTGAGAAGAGATCCAGGACATTTTTTCTGTCATGTAAAACTATTGGTGAAAACAATGTCTTTTTTTTCCTTTTTTCTCTCTTAAAAAAAGAATTCTTAATCTAAGACGTGGTTGATGCTTGAGCCCTGAGATTTGCAATGTTGCAGCCGGCGTGTTTCCTGTATTTATCGCTGTGGTGACTGTTGCAACATTTGTGGTCTGCATTTAATATCTTTATTTTGGTAAAATAATTACAAATGCAGGCAACATCTTGGCCACACTTTCACCATTTCAACATACCTTTGTTAATGGGACCATACCATTAATAGTGTAGCATGAAAAATGCAGCTTAAAGCTGGGGTGGGCAACTTCAGTCCTGCAGGGCCACCAACAGGTCAGGTTTTCAGTATATCCCTGCTTCAGCACAGGTGGCTCAATCAGAGGCTCAGTCAAACACTGAGCCTCTGAGTTACCTGTGCTGAAGAAGGGACTAATTGAGCCACCTATGCTGAAGCAGGGATATCCTGAAAACCTGACCCATGGCTCGGAGCATCAGTCAACGACAGCCACAAAAATATCAGCAATTAAAGCATATTCAGTGCAGTTTCTTCGTTTACCTCTCCTAGCGGTTTAACCATTTCAGGGCTGTAGGGGAATGTAGCATATCACTTTATTACAGGTTGCAGCACTGCACAGAATGGGAATAGTAGTAATAATAATAATGATGATGATTGAAATGAATAAGTACTAAATTATTAGTTATTTTATTGTGCACAATTGTATGTAAAAGTTCCAAGTATGGCAATTATAAACAAATAAACTTTTTTTTCTCTCTGCAGTGGTTTGCTTTTTTACGTGAATGTAAAAAACTATTAGATTCCTCACTTTACTGCAATATTGCCATTTACTGCCTGATTTGTCGAATAATTTGTATGGAAAACCTGCAACAACAACCTTCTTTACAGAGAAAAAGCTTTCAATATGGTTCTTCTTAAAAATACATGTAGTTTGATTTGTAACCAGGACTAGATATTTCTCTTCACAACAAAGCATCCAGTATAAAAGCGATAAGCTTAATGCGATTTCCAGGGGCAGTGGGCCCTGATGCAAGAAACAGCCGCCCGCCTCCCAAAATACTCTTACCTTCCATCCATACTGCTTTTCATGCAAAATAACACTAAATCCAACATATTTTCATACCGAAAGTCCCAGATTGTTCTAGTTCCTGTCAGTCATTGTACATTGTTTAAACCAGGGGCGGCCAACTCCAGTCCTCAAGGGCCACCAACAGGACGGATTTTCAGGATAACCCTGCTTCAGCACAGGTGGCTTTGACTGAGCCACCTGTGCTGAAGCAGGGATATCCTGCAAACCTGACCTGTTGGTGGCCCTTGAGGACTGGAGTTGGTCACCCCTGGTTTTTAAAGAGGCAATCCAAGCAGTTTCTCTTTTTTTTTTTAATTCAGGATTGAAGCAGGGGGTCTCCGGAGCCGAACCCCATTAATTTCAGCTCCGATGACCCCCTGCTTCCGGTGATACTTGCATCCATAGTGGGTGCCAGTAGCTTCTCCAGGGTTCACTATACAGTATGTCTTCATTTCAGAGCTCCCGGGCCAATAGGAAGCTGTGACATCATCAGGTTCGGCTTCCTATTGGCTCACGAGGAAGCTGAAAACTTGCAGGAGATACCGGCACCCCCTTCCGGGGTTATGTATCTTCGGAAGAAGAGCTGAAATTAACGGGTCTCGCCCCCGGAGACCCCCTGCTTCAGCCCTGTATTAAAGAAAATGAAGACCCCCCCCCCCCCCCATGTTGCCTCTTTAAACCGAGATATCAAGATTTTGAGAATTTACATAGAAACGAGGCAGCATTTTCATAAACCACACAAACATCACATTGTCTTGTAACGGTTGGAAATGTTTATTTGCACTCACTTATTGTCTAGGAAAATATATATGTTTGTATTACTTCACAATACCGTCCTATAAACCGGTTTAATGTGCGTGTGAGTGAAGCTTTATTGAAATGCTGGTTATGCCAGGATATTTGGTGTACATACTTTTGGCGTCAGTCCGCGCAGGAATGACATCATACTCCTATTCAGAATCCAGTGTGTACAGTACATAAAAGCGGGTGAAGTGTGCGCATGCCCTGACTGATTACAAATATTATGAGCATTAGTATTTTCATTTTATAACAGAAAATCAATATAACAATACCTTGGTAAGTGCACTCGAATACATAAAAGGCACGTTGGTGCATTGCCCCTATTTTATGCAAAATCACCTCTAAAAAAACAGAGTTAAAGTCAAAGCTATTGGGCATAGAGTATTCCCCATACGTTGGAAGGGACCATCCTAAGAAGAACTTAAGTTCACTTTGGTCTGCATCATTATTGATCATTTGAGAGTTTATCTGCACTTTGGTCGAAGTGCCTAAAAAAATGGTACAGTACCATTACTATTTAAGTAAATACTGTATAGGGCAGGAGAGGCCAACTCCAGTCCTCAAGAGCCACCAACAGGCCAATATCCCTGCTTCAGCATAGGTGGCTCAATCTGACTGAGCAACTGATTGAGCCACCAGTGTTGAAGCAGAAAGATCCTTAAAACCTGGCCTGTTGGTGGCTCTAGAGGAATGGAGTTGGCCACCTCTGATATGGGGGTATTCTCTACAAACTCTGAGATCGCCAATCCGTGTGGTCTGACGCGGAAGTCCCATTGACTTCAATGTAAACCGCACAGATCAGCACAGATCAGCGCTCTCGGAGCTTATACAAAATGCCCTATTGTCCTTTCAACTCCGAAAAGCCCGCTTACAAATATTTCCATCATTCATTTATTAGGGCTTAGATTAGCCCGAGTATGAAAGGCAGCAATCACCACAAATTAAACAATTAAACATATATTCATTTGCTCACTTTGGTTCTACACGGAACATATCTATTATGTCTTTTGGCAACGGCGGTGGCGCATCGCGCTTTCTGCAGGTGCGTGGCGGCGGCAGTGACTGGGGCCGGCCCCACGGAGGCCCGTATCTTGTTCGCACCGCGCGAAGCCGCGGGCAGTGGGGATTGGAGGGGAAATGTTAACTCTTAACTGATGAGGGCTTTTTGTATGATACACTTCCAGCCTTCCACAGCTCCTGTAGAAAATAAAACTTAAAAGGGGGTTAATTATCACAGACTGCGAGCTGCAAAATAACACCCGGGTTTGTGTTTAGCTTTCAATGGGATTTTTCTGTCCTTTCAATCATTCTGGTTCTACATGTTGCCCTTATTTTGTGCAAATGAGGGACATTGGTTATTAACTCCCAATTAAGTAGCCAGCATCTGTAGGGTGATCTGTTTCCTGCCGTTAATGCCGTCCCACACAATTATACAAATATGGGGTAGTAATTCCCTCCTGTAGAGGCTTCTCTGTCAGTTGTGAAGGGGGCATTAGGCTTAGCAGCTGTAATTACCGGGGCTTCTGTAAGAACAGACTTAGGGCTCCATTCTCTACAGAGAGCAAGCTTTACATTCTCATCAGCCATACTCGGCATTGCCTTGTACTGCAGCAGGCTAGTTTCATAGCAATTCTGCTTTAACTCTGTTGTTGAAGTGTTAACAATCCCCTTTAACACAGATTATAAACATCCTTTCAAAGTAAAAAGTCATGAATGGAGTTTTACCCTAGTTGAGTGAAACATATCAGTGTGTGCAAGAGACAAACAAAGTGAGATACAGCAATTAAGCATTAAATCTTGGAGGTTTCACAGATCAAAGGCTTCCCAAGTGACTAAGGAATTCTCACTGGTCACATCCTCCATCCTTGGCTTGCTCAGAACACAAAGGCAAATCCACGCTTCCATTTGTAGCTTGTTTATGGTAGGTTTTTCGAGGCGTTGCTTCTATCACTGTACAGTAGCACCAGTCATCTCCTGCAGAATGATCTCATACAATTGTGCAAGAGTTGCGACACTTCACGCAACCCCTCTTCTTTTTCTTTGGGTGGAAAACGGTGAGGATTGCTTCATCGAACACGTTCTTAAGACCTTTCTGAGTCAGAGCCGAACACTCCAGGTAGCACTGTGCTCCGATCTGGAAACGGGGCAGAAGATTTACACCTGCATTCTTAATCTGCCTTCATCGTTAACAGGTTAATCAAAGCACGTAGCAGAGGTTATGAAGAATTACTTGGGCATGGTACCATGTGTTTGACTTGATCCCATCCTTGAAGAGTAGAAGGCGTTGCAGATTTGTGTTCACTGATTTATTTTGGCAAACAAAAGTGATACCTCTCATAGCTAACGCGTGGTTAAAAAGTGCAAGTGTTCTGGAACCTGTAAGGTTTTTCCATGTTCTGAGCTGCTATCACTCCTCAGTGCAATGTTGCAACCATGTATCTTCCCCTTGTGGCTTCCCAGCCTGTTGCCTTGGCAACCCCCCCTCTGCTCATATTTGTGTTGGTTTGCCTATACTCCCCCTGCTAGTTGGTATACCCCATGACTTCTTCCTGCTTGCACAGGAAAGCAGATTTTCTTTTCCAACCTGCAGCCATAGTGAGTAGAGATATCTTTCACGGTTTCCCCAGAATCAGCATTCTGTTTACCTTCTCCCCACAAATGTTGCCTGCAAGTAATTTTATACCTTCTCTATACCGCCTATAATAAAGTTACAGAAAATAGGACTCTGTATGCATTTGAAAAGGAGACAAGTTTAACTACCTGATCCTACTCATTAGTTACAGTGAGCATGGGCCAGAATAGCAAGCTGTCAGGACCACAAAGGTCCCTTCTTCAGGCGGATTTGTAACACTTCTTCAGGCTGAACAACAACAGCATTCTCTATTTGGTTTATTTAGATTTGTTCCCAGCTCGGCAGGTTACAAGGTGATACCCACCCTACTTAGATTGTGAATTGTGCAGAGAAGGACCTGGTGAGGTAGCTTCCATTTCGTGCTTTAGAGGTGTAATTACCCTTATTTGGGGTAAAAAGTTATTTGACTACTACTTGTTATTTTTCATCTTGATCATCCAATTTATTTTGTGCTTAGGAGATTGATATGAAAAATATTTTTGTGAGGGCTCTTAATATCAGGCATTCAGTTTTTCTGTAAACTGTTTTCAATGCAACTTCAATGCACTATACTTTCCAAAAGTAGCATGATCTGTAGAAAGTTTTTCTTTCAAGTCTCTACCTGCCAACCAATATACTGTATTACACCATGAGACATTAAAGCAGCAGAACATATAGCATGGCACGATTAATTTAAAAAAAAAAAAAATTATTATAGGATTGAAGCAGAGGGTTTTCGGAACTGGACTGTGTTAATTTCTGCTCCGGGGACACCCTGCTTCCCGAGATACCTCTGTAAGGGGTGCTGGTATCTGCAGCCAGGCAATTGTGGGCCTAACATAATGGCGTCACTTAAATGTCCTGTGAGCGAATAGGGAACCATGATGTCATCCGGTGCAGCTTCCTATTGGCCCACGTGACCGGAACATTTGAACTCCACTGGAGATACTAGCACCCCCTACGGAGGTAAGTATCTTTGCAAGTGGGGGGTCCCCAGCTGAAATGAATGTGGTTGAGCTGCTTCAATCCTGCAATGAAAAAAATAAAATGCCCAGTGCTGCATGTTTGGCTGCTAAAATTGTGAAGACGTGCTACATAGCCAAGGGTTCACATCTCCTCTTCTCCCTCCACCACTTGCCCTCTTGATCCCATTCCCTCCCATCTCCTAAAACCTCTTGCTCCTTCTATAATCCCTATGCTCACACAGATCTTTAACTCTTCCCTCTACTCTGGTACCTTTCCATCATCCTTCAAGCATGCAACAGTCATACCATTACTCAAAAACAGCAAGCTTGACCCTACCTGTCCTTCTAACTATCGACCTGTCTCCCTCCTGCCTTTTGCCTCCAAACTCCTTGAACGTCTTGTATTCTCTCGATTGCTACACTTTCTCAACACCTATTCTGTCCTAGACCCTCTACAATCTGGCTCCCGCACTGCTCACTCTACTGAAACAGCCCTCACTAAAATAACTGACGACCTCCACGCTGCCAAAGACAGAGGTCATTACACTCTGCTCATATTACTCGACCTCTCTGCAGCATTCGACACCATGGACCACCCTCTTCTCCTTCACATTCTCCATACTCTTGGTATTCGGAACAAAGCTTTATCCTGGATCTCCTCTTACCTCTCCCATCGTACCTTCAGTGTCTCTTTTGCTAACACCTCCTCCTCCTCTATTGATCTCTCTGGGGGTACCCCAGGGCTCTGTCCTGTGACCCCTTCTCTTTTCTCTCTACACACTCTCTCTAGGTGACCTAATCACATCTTTTGGGTTTAAATATCACCTCTATGCTGACGACACACAAATTTACCTTTCAACCCCTGACCTTACACCTACTATACAGACCAAAGTTTCTGAATGCCTCTCTGGAATATCATCCTGGATGGCCATCCGCCGACTGAAACTTAACATGGCAAAAACAGAGCTCCTTATACTTCCTCCCAAACCTGGCCCTACTACCTCCTTCCACACTGCTATTGGAAATACGATCATTCACCCAGTAGCCCACGCACGCTGCCTAGGGGTTACACTTGATTCCTCACTCTCATTCGCCTCTCATATTCAAAACTTTTCTAAAACTTGTCGCTTTTTCCTCCGCAATATCACAAAGATACGCCCTTTCCTCTGTTACTCAACTGCTAAAACTCTGACTCAGGCCCTCATTCTCTCACGTCTCGATTACTGCAACCTCCTGCTGTCCGGCCTTCCTACCTCTCACCTGTCTCCCCTACAATCTATCCTAAACGCTGCTGCCAGAATCACTCTACTCTTTCCTAAATCTGTCTCCGCATCTCCCCTCCTGAAATCCCTCTCCTGGCTTCCGATTAAATCCCGCATCTCACACTCAATTCTCCTGCTCACTTTTAAAGCTTTACATTCTTCTGCCCCTCCTTACATCTCAGCCCTAATTTCTCGCTATACACCATCCCGACTCTTGCGTTCTTCTCAAGGATGTCTTCTTTCTACCCCCTTTGTATCTAAAGCTCTCTCCCGCCTTAAATCTTTCTCACTTTCTGCCCCACACCTCTGGAATGCCCTTCCCCTCAATACCCGACTAGCCCCCTCGCTATCCACCTTTAAGACTCACCTTAAGACACATCTGCTTAAAGAAGCATATGAGTAGCACTGGATAATCATGGACACATGACACATAAAGCTTGGCCCCCTGCAGACGCACTTACTAGTATTCCCTCCTACTGTCTCTGTACGTTCTCCCTACCTACCAATTAGATTGTAAGCTCCTCAGAGCAGGGACTCTTTCCTTAATGTTACTTTTACAGTATGTCTGAAGCACTTATTCCCATGATCTGTTATTTATATTATTTGTTATTTATATGATACGTATTACTACTGTGAAGCGCTATGTACATTTATGGCGCTATATAAATAAAGACATACAATACAATACATTTTACTGCAATTTAATATATGCTAACCAGGGCCTCGGGAGGGTGTACCTTTAATGAATGACCTCTAATGCCTTCTTAATAGTGCTTGCCTAAGGGAGGCACATACCCTGGGAACGGGCCTGATTGTATAACTATATTAAATAGTACAGTATACATTGTATGGTGTGATACCTATTAATGGACCAACAAGAGAATTCCTTAAATGTGTAATGGAGGGAAGAGAGCTTGTGATGCGTCTTCTTCACCTGTTCATACCTAAGAAGAACTATTTTGTTGGATTCTGGGAAATGACATGCAAATGAGCACACGTGTCACCTTTTGTCTGAAAAACCATTGTCATATACCCATATAAGCTATTGCTCGCTGATAACACAGCTTTAAAGCACAGCATGGGAATCAGATGCAAAGCCAGAGAAACCATTCACAGACATGTTTCAACCTTAATGGGTATCATCAGTGTGAAGTTGGTTGTGCTGTACTCCATGTAACAATGTTTTTTCAGACAAAAGGCGACACATTGTGTGCTCATTTGCATGTCATTTCCCAGAATCCCTTGCTTCAGTGGAAGCACTGTATACTGGGGATAATGGTGAAAGGCAGGGGTGCAGACCTGCCTAAGACATGTGAATGTGCTCACAAGTGATCTTTTTATTTGCTATGTGCAATACAGTGGAGGTTTCTTGTTGCCTTTTTAACCCACCATAACTTAAAACGTATATATAGATATATAGATATATATATATAGATATAGATATATATATATTTTTTAAAGGATTTGCCATTGATGGGATCAGTATGAAAGTTATTTCTACATGTTGTAGCTTTTGACGTTTTATAACCACCGGCAAAGACTCCAACCCTCTCTAGAACTAACACGACTCTGATAAAGTATCCCAGAGTTAGAACTTAGAAACGTACCGTTTTTGCAAGTTTCATCCCTTGTTCATGGGTGAGCGGTTTCTCCTTCATGTGGAGAAGCCGCACCAAGGTTTTAGGGTCATCACGTAGATCAATCTGAAATGAAACCCATACAAAATACGTTCAGCTGCAAAACAGTCTCGACACATCTTTTAGGTATAAAATAATTTCCGGAACATTGACTGTTCCAGATGTTTCATTTGCTAGACTTTCAAGTATGTCAACATAGAAAACTTAATCCATTTTGTGTGCTAATGATATATGTATGAAGCAAACAATTTTAAGGACTTGTGAGTTATTTAGTAGTATTTAATTTTGTGTATGTGTCAAATACATCGTCTATGCATCACAGCTGGAAGCTCAAATAATGCTTAGAATAAGGAGGTATATGGTGATAAGAAATACAGACATGATGCTGCTGTTATCCTGCAGGTATGCTCATGATTAATATCTTATTTCAGTTTCTATATTTAACCACTCTGATGTTGCTTGATATAATCAAGTCTATGCCAGCTTATTAAAGAAGTGGTCCCAGACAGTTTTCCTTTATTTTTTAAAATTTGTTTCATTATTTTTAAAATACAGAATTGAAGCAGGGGGTCTCCGAAGACATTAATTTAATCTCTGGGTACCCCCTGCTTCCAGAGATACTTATTTCCATAGTGGGTGCCGGTAGCCTCGCTGGTGTTCACTATATGTTTGCATTTCAGAGCTTCTGGGCTCCGCGGGCCAATAGGAAGCAGTGACATCATTAGGTGCAGCTTTCTATTGGTCAATGTGACAAGGAAATGGAAAACTGCGCTGCTAAGATACCGGCACCCCCTCCGGAGGTAAGTATCTCTGGAAGCAAGGGGTCCCCCGTGCTCAAATTAATGGGGTTCAGCTCCAGAGACACCCTGCTTAAACTGTATTAAAAATGAAAACGCAAAGAAAACAAAACCGCCTGGAACTGCCTCTTTAACATAATGATGCTACGACAACCAAAAAAAACACAGATTCATGCGCTTCGTGCATTTGTTTCTGGCTTTAATTTTTACATTTTATTCAGGGTTACGCAAAAGCTCTTTTTAGCTTTTAGCTGTTTTGTTGTACACTTTAAACAAATAGAATGACACAGTGATATTCCCTAGTGGTAATAGGGATTCCTTTAGTAATATTTACAGAAACACTGACCTTTCTTTTCTCACAAAATAAATGGCGGTTTATCTAGAAATCTATGTTTAACAATAGATGTATAACCTACTGATGAGATCCAAAAGGACGAAACAGCTGTCTGTGAGTAAGGTTACTGGCTCTGCACTTCTTTAACTCAGGCTGTGCTGAAAAGCTGTGTAAGGCTGAGTCCCCGATGGCGCTGAGCTGGCGGCGCAGTTACTTGCATATACATGATGCGCGCGCGCATGCGTGGGCACACACGCTCGGCGCTTTTGTAAATATTTTTTTTTAACTTTCCCGCTTGCTCAGATAGCCTGCAATTGCGCCTCCCTCCTCCCCAATGCGCACGCAAGTTGCAGGACACCCGGCGCTTATGCTCTAAGCATGAGCGCGCTCAGCGCCAGCGAGGACTCAGCCTAATGCAGAAGGCATAAGCTTGGAGCTCCATGTTAATAATTGTTTGTTCTTGTATATTAACATTTTTTTTAAGCAAAAAAGGGACAGTGTGTGCTCATTTGCATGTCATTTCCCAGAACCCATTGCTGCAGTGGAAGCACTGTATGACAGGAGATCATGGTGAAAAGCAGGGTTGCAAACCTGTCTGAGACATGTGACTGTGCTCACAAATGATGTTTATATTTGCTGTATGATAAGTTCTGTAATGGGTATGATTAAGACCCATGTGTCTCATGCTAAGAGCTGCAATGCATCTGCTTCAGAGTCACTTATTCCCAGTAATATGGTTTCAGTGTCTGCAGACAGGATAATTAATCCCTAATACATATTAGCATTAAGATATGCAAAAACGTACATTATTTATCGCTCACTAGACGATATCCATTCACAGAACACAATCGTGTCTGGATATGGATGTAAAAAGCTGCTGCCGTGTTTAATTTTCAGCTTGCCATTTCTATGTTCTTTATAACCCACATGCAGAAATAAGTCCCAGCCTTGTTGTATTTCTGTGGACTGGTCCTACTATGTGTGCATGTCTATTAAAAGTGTGCTCATTTCATTACCCAGAATCCCTGGCTGCAGTGAAAGCAATGGATGACACAAGATAATGGGGGGGAAAGCAGGGTTGCAGCCCTGTCTGAGACCTGTGAATGTGCTCACCGCTGGGGTTTTTATTTGATGTTTAACACTGAATTGTACCTGTGTTCCTATGAGTACGTAAGGCACACGTGGCATGCATGCTTTCAGCTCCGACACCCATTCCTCCTGGACGTTGTGGTAAGAGGCAGGATTAACCACAGAGAAACAGATGAGGAATACATCCGTGTTGGGGTATGAGAGAGGCCGGAGCTGATCGTAGTCTTCCTGGAACACAGTGAAATAAATCATGGATACGTTCTGGAATGTAAAACCAATGTAGGTAAACTTAGAACAACTTCAGTAATTAATCAGGAAACACTGTTTTCTTTAGTGTTGTTATTCTAAGGAGAGGTCAATGCAGTGGTTCTCAAGACGACCCCCCACCCCCCCAACAGGTCAGGTTTACAGGATATCCCTGCTTCAGCACAGATGGCTCAATCAGTGGCGTGTTGCCATGGCGTGTCCCCCCAAACAGGTCAGGTTTACAGGATATCCCTGCTTCAGCACAGGTGGACGCGAGGCTATCTGAGCTGGACGCGGCCTAAAGCTTCCCAGCTCAGAACTAGCTCTAACACTCATCGTGCCTCAGTTACTAGCTTTAAATATGTGGTTACGTGTCTACACTCCCATCTAAGATTGTGTCTGCATACGGACAACCAACATCTATTCCAAACTGGGTGTAATGTATAGAAATAGATCCCTTTTGTCACAAAGCGCATTGCGCAGCACATGCAGTGCCGGGTTTGCGAGTCCGCCGTCCATTGGCACTTGGTGCTGCCCGGACCGCCACCTCCTCCGTGCCGACCCCCTTCAGCGTTGCGGCGTCAAATGACACTGTGATGTCACATGGCGTTGTGTTCCCATGGCAATGCGTGACGTCGCGGCGTCATTTGCTGTCACGTTGCCATGGCAACACGGC
Source organism: Ascaphus truei (assembly GCF_040206685.1). NCBI lineage: Eukaryota > Metazoa > Chordata > Amphibia > Anura > Ascaphidae > Ascaphus > Ascaphus truei. The sequence goes on along the minus strand of NC_134491.1, from coordinate 52,982,048 downwards.
ACTGATGTCACGGTGTCGTGCCTCCGCGACACCATGTGACTTTGCAGTGTCATTTGACGCCGCAGCGCTGAAGGAGGAGGGCGGCACGAACGAGAAGGTAAGAACTTTACAGAGGCCCCACTATCTCTCCATCAGTGGGGAAGGGAGCGGGGCCTCTATATATGGGGAAAACAAAAAAACTGGGGGGAAACTTGCTGTTACATTGGATAAAGCAAGGAAGGTTTTACTTTAAAACAGGCTGGAATGTTATCTGTGGATGAAACCTATCCCCCCCCCCCCCCCCCCTGTGCAGAATGCAATTTATGACTGTTAAAGGGTCCCTGAACGTTTGTGATGTAAGAGTGTACAGAGTATGTGTGTAAATAAGTACATACATATTTGTAATTTAGCCATTTCATAAGTACTTATTTACCTTCTCGACAATATAAACATGAAAAAAATCTGGTAAAACATTTTTTTAATTAATTAAAAAAAAAAAATGATCACTTAGCATTGTGTTTTTTGTGAGATTTCTTGTACGATCCCACACACTAAAATTGCTGCTCACGAGACCAAATCTGAAGATTGGATGCAACTCCTATGTACTTAATACCAGTAGATGGCAGCAAATGCATGGACAGAGGAGACCAATTGGCAGGAATGTGGATGTTATTCGGATAAAAAGAGGGCAAATCCACTGTATTTGTAGTGTTCACTTTATCTGACTTATCTTCCACTAATAGGATTTTAATTGCATAACATATATTTACAAAGATGCAACATTATGTGAAGAACAAATCCTCAACATATCGGCCCTTATTGACTAAGTGGTGCTCTGCAATAAGATATTTTCTGTTGCCCGCTAAATACAGTATGATCCATTGTGTGTTTCACGAAGGCATTTAATACGCATCCCCTTTCTTCAGTGGCTTATAACTTTGAGAAACAAGGGTTCATTTTGTTTTTTTGTTTTTTGTATCCTACCAAAATAATTGGATTAATATTTTAGTTTAATGTCTAGGTTTACGCAAGAGTGTGATATAGAATATGTAAATGTGTACGTTTGTGAGACACCAAAGCATTTGTGGAATGAAGATTTATCATCTGCATAGTTTTCCAAAATATGGCTCAATGGATTGGGACAAAAATATTCAACAGTGGCAGATTTTATATATATATATATATATATATATATATATATATATATATATTTATTTGCACTTGAGGATTCTGGCTTTGCCTGGTTTCAAGATAGATGTCTTAGGTGAAAAACTGCACTAAAGAGCAAACATCTTCTTCCTGACACCAAATACTTGGCCAATGGTTTAACGCAGGAGTGGCCAACTCCAGTCCTCACAGGCCACATTGGTGCTTCAGCACAGGTAGCTCAATCAGTGGCTCAGTCATTGACTGAGCTACCTGTGCTGAAGCAGAGATATCCTGAAAACCTGACCTGTTCATGGCCCTCAAGGACTGGAGTTGCCCACCCCTGGGATAAACCATTGGGCAAGTATAATTGGTCTCAGGAAGAAGATGTTTGCTCTTTAATAGGTGACCGAGCTAGAAATGCGCGGGCCCCCGGGCCAAAAAAAAGGTCAGGGCTTCATTAATATAAATACGGACTGCAATTTTATTTCTCTCTCCTCTCTTCCCATCCCTCCTCATCATCATCATCATCATCATATCTCTCCCTTCTCATCATCTCTCCCCTCCTACCAATACATAATACAAATACACCCCCAATACATAAATACTCCCCTCCCCAATACATAATAAATACCCCCCACCAAATACATAATAAAAATACACCCCCTCCCCAATACACAATAAAGACACCCCCTCCCAATACATAATAAATATATCCGCCTCCCCAATACATAATAAGTACACTCCCCTTCCCCAATACATAAGTACACTCCCCCTCCCCAATACATAATACACTCCCCCTCCCCAATACATAAGTACACTCCCCCTCCCCAATACATAATACACTCCCCCTCCCCAATACATAAGTACACTCCCCCCCCCAATACATAAGTACACTCCCCTCACTAATACATTAAAAATACACCCTCCCCAATACATAATAAAAAAAATACACCCCCCTCCTCAATATATAATAAATACCCCGACTTAGCCTGGTCTCAGGCCGGGACCCGGTGGTGGCTGGCGGGCCGGCGGTCGCACCAAGCAGTTGCCGCCGTGCCAGCTCTCCCCTGCTGCAGGCTTCTTTCCCTCACACACTGTCCCACGCGGAGCTTCCGACATCAAAGTGTTCCAACACGCGCAAGCGTAGTATAGTGTTCTGGCGCGCGCTAGCGTGGGACAAGTGTTCTGGCGCGCGCCAGCGTGGGACAAAGTGTTCTGGCGCGCGCCAGCGTGGGACAAAGTGTTCTGGCGCGCGCCAGCGTGGGACAAAGTGTCCTGGCGCGCGCCAGCGTGGGACAAAGTGTCCTGGCGCGCGCCAGCGTGGGACAAAGTGTCCTGGCGCGCGCCAGCGTGGGACAAAGTGTTCTGGCGCGCGCCAGCGTGGGAGAAAGTGTTCTGGCGCGCGCCAGCGTGGGAGAAAGTGTTCTGGCGCGCGCCAGCGTGGGACAAAGTGTTCTGGCGCGCGCCAGATTGGGACAAAGTGTTCTGGCGCGCGCCAGCGTGGGAGAAAGTGTTCTGGCGCGCGCCAGCGTGGGACAAAGTGTTCTGGCGCGCGCCAGATTGGGACAAAGTGTTCTGGCGCGCGCCAGCGTGGGAGAAAGTGTTCTGGCGCGCGCCAGCGTGGGACAAAGTGTCCTGGCGCGCGCCAGCGTGGGACAAAGTGTCCTGGCGCGCGCCAGCGTGGGACAAAGTGTCCTGGCGCGCGCCAGCGTGGGACAAAGTGTTCTGGCGCGCGCCAGCGTGGGAGAAAGTGTTCTGGCGCGCGCCAGCGTGGGAGAAAGTGTTCTGGCGCGCGCCAGCGTGGGACAAAGTGTTCTGGCGCGCGCCAGATTGGGACAAAGTGTTCTGGCGCGCGCCAGCGTGGGAGAAAGTGTTCTGGCGCGCGCCAGCGTGGGAGAAAGTGTTCTGGCGCGCGCCAGCGTGGGAGAAAGAGTTCTGGCGCGCGCCAGATTGGGACAAAGTGTCCTGGCGCGCGCCAGCGTGGGACAAAGTGTTCTGGCGCGCGCCAGCGTGGGAGAAAGTGTTCTGGCGCGCGCCAGCGTGGGAGAAAGTGTTCTGGCGCGCGCCAGCGTGGGACAAAGTGTACTGGCGCGCGCCAGATTGGGACAAAGTGTTCTGGCGCGCGCCAGCGTGGGAGAAAGTGTTCTGGCGCGCGCCAGCGTGGGAGAAAGTGTTCTGGCGCGCGCCAGCGTGGGAGAAAGAGTTCTGGCGCGCGCCAGATTGGGACAAAGTGTTCTGGCGCGCGCCAGCGTGGGAGAAAGTGTTCTGGCGCGCGCCAGCGTGGGAGAAAGTGTTCTGGCGCGCGCCAGCGTGGGAGAAAGTGTTCTGGCGCGCGCCAGCGTGGGACAAAGTGTTCTGGCGCGCGCCAGCGTGGGACAAAGTGTTCTGGCGCGCGCCAGCGTGGGACAAAGTGTTCTGGCGCGCGCCAGCGTGGGACAAAGTGTTCTGGCGCGCGCCAGCGTGGGAGAAAGTGTTCTGGCGCGCGCCAGCGTGGGAGAAAGTGTTCTGGCGCGCGCCAGTGTGGGACAAAGTGTTCTGGCGCGCGCCAGCGTGGGACAAAGTGTTCTGGCGCGCGCCAGCGTGGGACAAAGTGTTGTGGCGCGCGCCAGCGTGGGACAAAGTGTTCTGGCGCGCGCCAGCGTGGGACAAAGTGTTCTGGCGCGCGCCAGCGTGGGAGAAAGTGTTCTGGCGCGCGCCAGCGTGGGACAAAGTGTTCTGGCGCGCGCCAGCGTGGGACAAAGTGTTCTGGCGCGCGCCAGCGTGGGACAAAGTGTTCTGGCGCGCGCCAGCGTGGGACAAAGTGTTCTGGCGCGCGCCAGCATGGGACAAAGTGTTCTGGTGCGCGCCAGCGTGGGACAAAGTGTTCCAACACGCGCCAGCGTGGGACAAAGTGCTCCAGTGCGCGCCAGCGTGGGACGAAGTGTTCTGGCGCGCGCCAGCGTGGGACAAAGTGTTCTGGCGCGCGCCAGCGTGGGACAAAGTGTTCTGGCGCGCGCCAGCGTGGGACAAAGTGTTCTGGCGTGCGCCAGCGTGGGACAAAGTGTTCTGGCGCGCGCCAGCGTGGGACAAAGTGTTCTGGCGTGCGCCAGCGTGGGACAAAGTGTTCTGGCGCGCGCCAGCGTGGGACAAAGTGTTCTGGCGCGCGCCAGCGTGGGACAAAGTGTTCTGGCGCGCGCCAGCGTGGGACAAAGTGTTCTGGCGCGCGCCAGCGTGGGACAAAGTGTTCTGGCGTGCGCCAGCGTGGGACAAAGTGTTCTGGCGCGCGCCAGCGTGGGACAAAGTGTTCTGGCGCGCGCCAGCGTGGGACAAAGTGTTCTGGCGCGCGCCAGCGTGGGACAAAGTGTGAGGGCGTGCGCCAGCGTGGGACAAAGTGTGAGGGCGCGCGCCAGCGTGGGACAAAGTGTGAGGGCGAGAAACCTGCAGCAGGGTAGAGCTGGGCCCGGCGGCAACTGCTTTGTGCAGCCGCCGGCCCGCCAGCAACCACCGGATCCTGGTCTGTCCCCCCGTCGGCCGCAGCATACCAGGGAAATAGCTCCCTCCCCTCCCCCCAGAGAGCGTGGGCTGCTTTGTTTCACCAGATAAAGGTTAAAATGACGTAGAAGGAACATTACCTGCCCCGCGGTGTCGTAGAGTCCCAGGAGGTGCTGTTTCCCTGCAACGGTCACCGTTACTGGAAGAGAATACGAGAACGTGCTTGTTAGCATAGAGCAAGGGAGGCCAACTCCAGCCCTCCAGGGCCACCTGTCACTGACTGAGCCGCCTGTGCTGAAGCAGGGATATCCTTAAAACCTGACCTGTAGGTAGCCCGTGAGGACTGGCCTCCCCGAGCATAGAGGTAGCACTCATCTCATTATTTGAGGCTTCTAATTCTGTGCTGCTGGTTCCCTGAAACGGCGACAGTTGCACCAAGCTGACAGATCTCATGTTAAACCGGAGACAATAACAGGCCACCCTGAAAACAGATGGTCGTAGTCAGTTTCTTCACGGACTGGAATACACACTGCACAGGCTGGCACTGCTCTGTCATTTAACACACTCCGGGGACCCTGCGGTTGATTTATACAGCGCAGATTGAGAACACCACATGAAAGCTAGCAGGCAACAGAAGTTCAAGACTTTCCTGATCACTAAAAAAATGTCTTCCGAGAAATGATCACAAATAGATACCTCCTATTCCAGGCAGCTACCAAGCAGTCAATAACACAACCAACAGTGACCCTTGTTATTGCTCTGTAAATATATTCATAGGTGTATATCTATTCAACGGCAAAAAGAAACCTCACAAGGCGCCATTGTGGACACGAAACGCGTCGGAGGGTTTTTTGTTTCTCATTTTAATGGCTTTTTAATAAAATTATGCTTCTGTTGTCAACTTTTGCACTCTAGCCCCGCCGTTTCGTGCTGCAGTGCGCCGTTTCGTGCTGCAGTGTGCCGTTTCGTGCTGCAGTGTGCCGTTTCGTGCTGCAGTGTGCCGTTTCGTGCTGCAGTGCGCCGTTTCGTGCTGCAATGCGCCGTTTCTTTTTATAATCCACTTTTCTTATAGCTATTCAATGTGCAAGTATTTTTTATTTTTTTAGTTCTGCGAATTAGAGGAAAGTTTAGTCACAGATGAAACTTTGCATTTCATACGATTTGTACAGTATAAGGCAGTTTTGGCCATCTCCAGTCCTCAAGTGCCACCACCAGGTCATGTTTTCAGGATATCCCTGCTTCAGCACAGGTGGCTCAATCAGTGGCTCAGTCTTTGACTGAACCACCTGTGCTGAAGCAGGGATATGGTTATGATAAGGTGGACCCCGCTTCAGCTAAATAATGGAAGGATGTAAAGGGGTAGGGTGCTAGTGGGTAATAAATGAGGTAAGCAGCAAAGAAACAAGAACCCACTTTTAGCACTCAATAACCTTAAAATAAATGCAATATGATAATGTTAAAAACAATCTTTAATGTTAAGCTGATTAAAATAATGTGTGTTAAAATACAATAAGGACACACATATATATTAACCCTACAATGAGCGTGTAACAGGGGAGTAATCCCTGTTCAAGTAATGTGCCTTTAATCTAGCAGTGTGGTGGTTAACTGCTGGTAGTCAATTAATAAATACCACCTGCCTGATTTAGATTGCTTACAAAAGCCTGTCTGGTGAGACAGGAAGTGTGTCTCCTTAGCTCATGCCTGAGCTGAACTTGGGAGAGAGAGCAGAGATTGTCTTTGACTCTCACAACAGTCTTGAGCCCTGCCAGAAGAAACAGCAGAGCTGCTTACAAGACACAGGGAAAACTTCTAAACCTGAATGCTGACACACCCTGAGCGAAGGGAGCTGAACCAGAGAAGATTTTCCCTCCAAGGAACAGATAAGACTTTCATTCTTAAGAGACTTCTTATATCTGTTTATTTCATGCTATATGTTTGGGGCTGGGAGACATGCTTAACTAAGAGAGTTGTGGATTGCATGGTATTTCACTAGAACCACTCCCAAGTGAATAGAAGCTGTGTTTCCCCCTTGTTTGGATGGTTTCCTAATGTTAAGGAAAAGGCACAATAAAGCCTCGTTATAATTTCACCTTATAAAGTCTCCAATTGTGTACCTCTGTGAACGTCCGTCTACAGAGCGTATATGACACTCCGAGTTGTTTTAAGGTATGAACAGATGAGGTGAATTAGATCAAATGTTCAGAAGGGAACGGATATGCAGTATTCCCTGGGTGTAGTTGCTTAGGTGCGAGCACGGGTGAGGGAGGGCTGCAAACCTATCTATGATGACAGATATGTCCCTAGGCGTGCACGCGCGCGGTCAGTACTGACGTGGCAGCCTTCTGTCTCGCAGAGCGAGCAGCTGCCAGACCGCATCTATGTGTGTCCTTATTGTATTTTAACACCCATTATTTTAATCAGCTTAACATTAAAGATTGTTTTTAACATTATCATATTGCATTTATTTTGAGGGTATTGAGTGCTAAAAGTTGGTTCTTGTTTCTTTGCTGCTTACCTGAAGCAGGGATATCCTGTGCTGAAGCAGGGATATCCTGAAAACATGACCTGGTGGTGGCTATAGAGGACCGGAGTTGGCGTCCCCTGTACTATGCTTACTACAGAGGTGCGCAAACTTTTGAAGCTGTGCCCCCCTGTCTGCTCCCTTCACTGCTTGCGCACGCACCCCTTACCTCTTTGGTCAGCGTTATTTGATGCGGAGTTGCCATGGTGATGGCATGTGATGTCACATGACCCCGCGGCGTCAAATGACACCGCGTTGCCATAGCGGCACGTCACACAAGCCATCTGAATCACGGTAAGTGGAGTTGCAGAGGCCTCACGTGACCCCCCAGCATTTAATCAGCATTTAATTTTAATGCCGTGGGGACGAGCGCAGGGACGAGCGCAGGGCCTCTGCAACCGCTGTGCCCCCCCTGAATAATCCCGCGCCCCCAAGTTTGTGCACCCCGGCCTTATTATAATCATTCACACTGCAATAGGTGATTTCTGAACACACTTTATTTTGAAGGAGCGGCTCGGTGAGTAAAGACACTGACTGGCACTGAGTGTGAAGCAGGGGAACCTGGTTCAATTCCTGGTGTCGGCTCCTTGTGACCTTGGGCAAATCACTTTATCTCCCTGTGCCTCAGGCACCAAATACATAGATTGTAAGCTGCACGGGGCAGGGACTGTGTCTGCAAAATGTCTATGTAAAGCGCTACGTAAAAACTAGCAGCGCTATACAAGAACATATTATTATTATTTTGCTAACATTCTTAAAAACAAACAAACATTTTTAATCACGTATTTCTGCCAAGTTCAGACAGTTTCTATGAGGGACTCAAGATTTTGTGTGTGTGTGTGTGTGTGTATATAGCTGGAGAAGTGTATCAAAGAGGATACACCAAAGAAATCCCTTTCGTAGGCGCACCGCAGACCTTTATAGTATATACGGTCAGGGGTGAATGTAGTGGGTGAAGTTAACTTTATTTCATACTGATGTGTCAAACGTGTACTTAAAACAGTATATAGTGTGAATCTATATACTCGAAATAAAAGATAGACACCTATAGTCTATTTGGTCTCTGCCATGCCTCTCCTTTATTGTCTATGTATTGTTCTATAGAGAATTGATACGCCCTTTTGTTACGTATATATTTGTTTTATATTTCTATGTTTCTACAGCCCGTGTGCTTTTGGGTATTGTCATCTGATCCCTTGTTTGGGAGTGTTGTGTTCTTTATCATATATGAACAAAGTTCTACTATAGGAATCTGTTCCCTGTATCCCTGTTAAGTATATGTTGCTGTATTTTAGCATAGGAGAACGTACCCTAGTTTGCTTATGGTACAAAGTCACAGTGGGTTGTTTGTAAAGCACCCACTGTATAGAACAGGTTATGGGAATATTGATGTATACTTGTTTAGCACGTATGTTTATCAAGAGCTGTGTGTTAACACTCTTTTTGTGTATCTAGGTGGTAGTTGCTAAGGTGGCAAAAAAACCCTATATGTGATGGAGATGCCTCATGTATATTTCATCCCTTATATACCAAAGGAAAACGCTTCTGTGCTAGCCAGTGCAGTCTGTTGCCACAATTTTGGTCTATTGCGCACCGCGCATGCGCTCGAGTGGGGCCGTTCATAGCCCTCAGTTTGTTGTATAGACTCCGTCCGCGCATGCGTCATAACGGGCTTCTATTGATGCTGATCTCCGATTTTGATGCTGATCTGCGTACAGTGCAAGGTAGGTAAATCAATAGATTGGCAGGCGCTGTGTTCTATTGTGATCTTTAGAAATCTAGGAATGTATTTAGAGTATTTATGGGGTTCCCCGTGCATAGATGGAAAAAAGCCCCGCGTTCATCTTGCGATGCCAGGAGTTGCGTACGCAGTAAGTATTCGGCTGGTGTGTATTTTAATCACACAATCTTGTACGTGTTCTTGTTAGAACGCGGTTTTGCGCTGTGTTGTGTAATTTTCCTAGAGATTAGTGTAGAAGATACTGTTGGCACTATTGAAGCGCCACTTGCGCATGCGCCCAACAGGGCTTACACGAATGCTGTTCTGTGTGTCCTGCGTATAGTGTGAGATAGGTAGACACACAGATAGACAAGCGGTGTATTTATATTGTGAACTTACACATATAGTAGTAAATGTTAAATTCCCTGTGCACACACAGAGATATGTCCTATGTTGATATATAGTTATGGCAGCTGCATACGCTATGCGTGGTAGGCTGAAATGTGGTTGGTTCACGTATTAGTGCAGATGTTCTTGTAAGGGCTGGGACCCGCTGCGCCCGTGTGCGCGGGCGGTGACGTAAGCTCAACTTACCATTCCTGTTTGAACTCACGATCGGGTCCCAGTCCCTCCTCACTTCTAACTTGCTACATGCTGTGACGCGGTAGCCAGCAGGAGACACGAGAGAATGGTGTTCTCTTGCTGCAACGCGTCACATGGTACGCGAAGGGGCCAATCATAGACTGGCTCCCTTCAACGAATGGCAAGCCAGCTATTGTGTGCTAGTGTGTGGAGCTGCTGCAGTGCTGTGAGCCCTGCTTTGTTTTGGACCCCGCCCCCCTCCGTCATGGCCGCGCCCCCTCCCGTCATGGCCGCGCCCCCCCCCGACCCGTTTGGCCACGCCCCCCCCGCTCCAAGAAAAGCAGCCTGTAGACCGCAGATCGCGGTACAGCGAGTTGCACGCGCCGCCGGCAAGCAAGCCAGCCGTGCGGACGCGTGCAACGGGACCTCAGCCTTAGAAAGGATCTTTTATGTAGTGTAGTACAGTTCAGAGCAAGTGCTGCCCTGTGGCAGTACTGACACCTCTTTAAATGGGTGTATCATATAGGTATTAGTCTTTAGGTGTTCTCTATTTGAGCTGTTACTGGAGGTAGCTGGCAGAGTTTAATTACAAATCGGCAAAAGACCCGACATGGCGCATGTTTCGTCACTTCCTGTGACTTCATCCGGGGTACGTTCTCCTATGCTAAAATACAGCAACATATACTTAACAGGGATACAGGGAACAGATTCCTATAGTAGAACTTTGTTCATATATGATAAAGAACACAACACTCCCAAACAAGGGATCAGATGACAATACCCAAAAGCACACGGGCTGTAGAAACATAGAAATATAAAACAAATATATACGTAACAAAAGGGCGTATCAATTCTCTATAGAACAATACATAGACAATAAAGGAGAGGCATGGCAGAGACCAAATAGACTATAGGTGTCTATCTTTTATTTCGAGTATATAGATTCACACTATATACTGTTTTAAGTACACGTTTGACACATCAGTATGAAATAAAGTTAACTTCACCCACCACATTCACCCCTGACCGTATATACTATAAAGGTCTGCGGTGCGCCTACGAAAGGGATTTCTTTGGTGTATCCTCTTTGATACACTTCTCCAGCTATTCTAACCCATCCCTAGGCAGCACGCCTTGTCCAACAAGGGGTATAAGAGCGAGGCTCCCTCCACCATAGCATCGTGTGTGTATATATATATCGATTATATATATATATGTAAATATATATATATATATATATATATATATATGTGTGTATGTATGTAGAGGTATCAGTACCGTGTTAGCCGAGCTTCAATAATCAAAAAAATAAAAAAATAAATAGATGATACCGTTCTGTGGCTAACGAAATGCTTTTATTTGTGCGAGCTTTCGAGATACAATGATCTCTTCTTCCGGCGATGTTACAATGAATGAAGCAAAAGGTAAATTTAAAAACAGTGTCTCTTGGAATGTTATCTGTGCTGTGCCTTCCCCCGGTGTGGATGTGTTTTATGGCTAGAGGTGTTAAATGGTTACTGAAAGCATAGATGAGACAGGGCAGGGGCTAAACAAGAGAATGAACCTGCATCGCCACAGCATCACACGCGGTACAAGAGACAGTCCTGTTGGCGAACATTTCTCTGACTCTGGCCATAAGATGAACGATCTGAGGGTTGCCATACTCAAAGGTAATCTTAAAACCCCGAAAGAGAGACGGTTGCATGAATACAAATTTATGCAACTGTTCGGGACACTTAGCAGTGGCCTAAACAGAGATCGAAATTTTATGAGTCATTACTGACAGTAGTGAACTCTCGTCCCATAAGCGCTAAAGGCCATGTATGTACATACTGTGCTATATGTATGCACACACAGCTGTCTCTCACACATACTAATACTCCTTGTTTTTCCATCCCTATACACCAATAGGGACCACTAAGTATCCACACACACTTTTAGTTGTGCTACTAACTCACATTTCCACACCCACCCACACCATTTATATCCAGTCCCACTCCACACACACCTTGTGTAAAGCACTGTATATACTGTGGGCTCTCCATTCTTTTTTATTCACACTGATACACATACACACTCTTTCTTCACTTGCTTTCAGTAACCATTTAACACCTCTAGCCATCAAACACATCCACACCGGGGGAAGGCACAGCACAGATAACATTCCAAGAGACACTGTTTTTAAATTTACCTTTTGCTTCATTCATTGTAACATCGCCGGAAGAAGAGATCAGTGTATCTCGAAAGCTCGCACAAATAAAAGCATTTCGTTAGCCACAGAACGGTATCATCTATTTATTTTTTAATTTTTTTGATTATATATATATATATATATATATATATATATATATATATATATATATATATATATATATATATATATATATATATATATATATATATATATATATATATATAAAATCAAAAAAATTAAAAAATAAATAGATGATACCGTTCTGTGGCTAACAAAATGCTTTTATTTGTGCGAGCTTTCGAGATACACTGATCTCTTCTTCCGGCGATGTTACAAACTATATATATATATATATATATATATATATATATATATATAATGATGCCATATCTTGAGTAAATTCTCTTTCAATTCTTATTCTTGCTACTGTGATTAAAAAAAAAAAATCTCCAAACAAAAGTGTAAAGGCCCATTTTTCTGACTTTTGCTACTCCTGTTAAAACTGAACTTGAAAAAAAATATCAAGGTACTGCAGATGATTTCTACTCTTTGAACTTGAGATAATAATCATTTTTACGCGATCAAGTTATTTTCTGTACATTATACCTTCTGTTCAGGGTTAATTTTAGGTGAAGTGCATTGAGAGCCATGTTAATGAGAACGTACAGTTAGGTCCGGAAATAATTGGACACTGATACAAGTTTTGTTATTTCGGCTGTGTACCAAAATAAATTCAAGTTACAGTTAAATAATGAATATGGGCTTAAATTGCAGTCTATCAGCTTTAATTTGGGGGTATTCACATCCAAATTGGATGAAGGGTTTAGGAATGACATCTCTTTAATATGTAGCCCCCTCTTTTTCAAGGGACCAAAAGTAATTGGACAATTGACTCAAAAGCCTATTCATGGACAGGTGTGGGCTATTCCTTCGTTATTTCAGCATCAATTAAGCAGGTAAAAGGTCTGGAGTTGATTCCAGGTGTGGCATTCCCATTTGGAAGCTGTTGCTGTGAACCCACAACATGCAGTCAAAGGAGCTCTCAATGCAAGTGAAACAGGGCATCCTTAGGCTGCAAAAAAAAAAAAAAAAAAATCCGTCAGAGAGATAGCAGGAACATTAGGAGCGGCCAAATCAACAGTTTGGTACATTCTGAGAAAAAAAGAACGCACTGTGGGCTCTGCAACACAAAAAGGCCTGGACGTCCACAGAAGACAACAGTGGTGGATGATTGTAGGATCCTTTCCATGGTAAAGAAAAACCCCTTCACAACATCCAGCCAAGTGAAGAACACTCTCTAGGAGGTAGGCATATCATTATCCAAGTCTACCATAAAGAGAAGACTTCACGAGAGCAAATACAGAGGGTTCACCACAAGGTGCAAACCATTCATAAGCCTCAAGAATAGAAAGGCCAGATTAGACTTTGCCAAACAATATAAAAAAAGCTAGCCCAGTTCTGGAACAGCATTCTTTGGACAGATGAAACTAAAATCAACCTGTACCAGAATGATGGGAAGAAAAAAGTATGGAGAACGCTTGGAATGGCTCATGATCCGAAGCATACCACATCATCTGTAAAACACGGTGGAGGCAGTGTGATGGCATGGGCATGCATGGCTTACAATGGCACTGGGTCACTAGTGTTTATTGATGATGTAACAGAAGACAGAAGCAGCCGGGTGAATTCTGAAGTATATAGGGATATATTGTCTGCTCAGATGCAGCCAAATTCAGCAAAGTTGATTGGATGGTGCTTCACTTTACAGATGGACAATGACCCAAAACATGCTGTGAAAGCAACCCAGGAGTTTTTTAAGGCAAAGAAGTTGAATATTCTGCAATGGCCGAGTCAATCACTTGATCTCAACCCGATCGAGCATGCATTTCACTTGCTGAAGACAAAACTTAAGGCAGAAAGACCCACGAACAAACAACAACTGAAGACAGTTGCAGTAAAGGCCTGGCAAAGCATCACAAGGGAGGAAACCCAGCGTTTGGTGATGTCCTTGCGTTCCAGACTTAAAGCGGTCATTGACTGCAATGGATTTTCGACAAAGTATTCAAAATGAACATTTTATTTATGATTGTGTTAATTTGTCCAATTACATTTGAGCCCCTGAAATAAGGGGACTGTGTATGAAAATGGTTGCAATTCCTAAACGTTTCATACAATATTTTTGTTCAACCCCTTGAATTAAAGCTGAAAGTCTGCACTTCTATTGCATCTCAGTTGTTTCATTTCAAATTCATTGTGGTGGCGTACAGAGCCAAAATTATGAAAATTGTGTCAGTGTCCAATTATTTCCAGACCTAACTGTATATATGTCTAATTCAGCACGCTTCTCCTACGCGAGATTCATGTTCATCTTCTTTGTAGAAGAGATCCGTGTTTAGAAATGATTCACAGAGAACATATGTAGCGGCCTCTCTTTCAGCTCTGAAATCTTGTTCAATATCCTTTTGTTCCTTTGAGCCTTTCTGGGATCAGTCCCGATATCCGCTGTGAAGTCACTGAGTGTTTACATACCATCACATCACTTGATTGATTTATTGTTGAATGGAAGTGCTCTCAAGCGGTTGTTTGCCTTGGGGCGTGTTTATATGACTGTGAGATTCAGTCAACACTCTGCATTGTTGGTATACGTCAGCGAGGAAGATGTCGGTATAAACAAAGCAGAGCTGCTATGGAAACTCATTTAGCTGATCCGGCAAATACTTCGGTATCTGCTGTATAATCATGGGCACCGTGACAATAATGCATAGAAAGCTGTCTCTGAATGGACGTGCACTCGTTTTAACCAGGCGGGGTGTCTCAGCGGCCACGGCTGCGCACGTGACGCACACAGGGTACAGCCCTCTGTGGGGCAGGCCTCAGTCGCGAAGTGCGACCGCCTTGACCAAAAGGCAAGACTTTTGGCGCGGCGAACCGAGCATTGGCCACGTCACGGGGGCGGTTCAGCCAATGAGGGCGAACCAGCCGCGTGACGTCATGGCCGCGCCCCCACCACGCCTCCCCCCCTCGCGATCCCCTGCAGCTCAACCACAGACCGCGGCCTTCGCCCGTGCATGCGCCGCCAGGCCCGCGTGCAGCAGGGAGGAC